>NC_070583.1:16734999-16957499 GCF_027409825.1 Scomber japonicus
TTTTTAAGATGACGTCTATCTAGTTGATTTTTAATCTGAAGAAGAGCATTGAGCTCAAAATGTCACTGGTGGTATCCTATTAATCTACTCGATTGGGAGCCGCAGTTTGCGGACTTTTTTTCTTGCAGTTATAAAACACAGTGCAATAAAAGCAGAGCAAACTACAACTGAATAAAGCAACAAACAAACAGTTACAGAACAGTTTCACAAGAGCAAACATAAGCAAGAACAAATGTGAGTATATTATAGCTAACTTCACATTGTGTTTGTTTCTGTTAACCCTTACATACTGTTCAGGGTCAAATTTGACCCTTTTTACATTTTTAATTTTAGAGCTGTTAAAACACTATATACACATTTATTTTTCCTAAAGTGACCCATAGTACATAAAAATGAAAATAAAATGTAAATGTAAATCTTTGTGCAGCTGATGCACATTTTTATAAATGTAAAATGTACACGTTTACCTTTATTTTAACCTTTATTTATTTAACATGTTGTTGTATTCATCACGTACTAATAAATTGTTCTCCTGGACCATAAAATAGTGATTGTGAATGTCTTTTTTCCATAAGATGAATCCAACATTTATTAACGACTGTTGAGGAATTGGTGTAGAGACTAATTATGAGTCAGAAAATGAACAGTAATTAAGCGTTAAACTCGCAGAATCATTTTATTGAACACTGCTGAAAAAGAGAAGAGAAGAAATAATGGCAGCTTAGTAGTTAGATATGAATATCTGTGTGGAATATTATCAGTCACTCCTTTGACTTTTTCCCCTGTCACCGTTCAAATGAACTGGCCAAATCAACTTCATCTTTGTCTCTTTTCTTCTTTCTATTGAGGCGTATTGTGAGCGCGATCATTCGCTTTAGCAGCAAATCTGCATGTTATAATATGTCTTATTTCGAGCACATGTGTATGTTTCGTGTTTGTGTATGTGTGTCATCGCAGAGGTCAAAGAAAGGAAAGACCCCTTCCGCTGGTGATCAGAAGCAGCTACTAAACATCGAGATGGAAAGGTCGCTTTGGAAGGGCCGCGGCTTCCGCTGTGACGTCCACCTCTATAGTCTGGTGTTTGGTTGTTTACTGATCACTAGCAAGACATCTTTCCTCTTTGTGACCTCTGTGATGTCACACACCCACTAACACACACACACACACACACACACACACACACACACATACACACACACAGTCTCTTTTGATTGAATGGTGTTTCCATTGTCATTGTTGCTTTCATGATCTTACTTACCTTTCAACCACTAAATGCTTTTGTTTGTCTGCACTGTACTCCATGTGTGAGTACAGCACAGTATGACTGAGTTGTTTTACACCTCAGTTTTAATCAGAAATGTTTTTTGTCCATTCAATTCACATTGAGGTACTTTACCGGTACATGTAATCTGCCCTCTAACGATAAGCGTGACTAAACTTCACCCAAAACATGTCTCACAGACTGTTATTGAAGTCCACAGCTTTTTATGAGCACAACTACAGAAATCATTGTTTGGAAATTAATAATATGCATAATGGAAGAACTGAAGAGGGCACGCCATTGTCAGTGTGTTAAAAAGTATGCAAAATATATTGTAAAACCTGCTTTAAGTGATATTTTTTGATATTGTCAAGGGAATTCAATAATCTAAAGACTCAATTCAATTCAATTCAATGCCTTTATTGTCATTGCACAGCAGTGCAACAAAATGGTGTGTCCCCTGTGGCTAATACACATACAAACAGCAGCAGACAATAAACATAAACCAGCAAACAATGAGACACATAAAGACACTATAGATTTTTTTAAAAAGAGAGTATTAAAAAAATGGCACTAATAAATATATATAGGAGGTAGTAATAAATAAATCTACAGAAAATGAACACCTGATGTTATAGCTAGTTAGTTTAATTGGCACAGACTGTGGGTTGTCGACTCTCACTGCAGACGGTGGTTTCAAGCTCCAACAAGCTTAGTGTATGCAAAGAGCAACTGGTTATGAAAATGGAGCATCGAGCAGCTAAAGATTTTTCTCCGCAGTCGGTGGAGACCAGATCAGAGTTAGGCCAATGAAAACTGGACGATGGCCAGAAACACAACTCTAATGAGATGCTCATGCTGCTCTCTTGATGTGTTAACCGGCCAATTTTTGCTAAAAGTTTATTTTGGGGGTCTTTTTGGTCAAAAATTGCTTAATGGAAATTAGGCCAATCGAAGCAAGTCTGGGCCAGTTCAAGTACTGAAAACTGCTCAGTCATGTCAGTGTATTGCACTGAATAACAGGATCACTCTATTTCTGATAAGACACATTACTCTTGAGTTTTTAAGTGTGCATTTTTTAACACATTTAAAAGCACCACAAACCAAATTTTCTTCACCTCATTATTGGAGTAGCTGCGACAGTCTTGAGAGACCGAAGGCAGATAAAACAAAATGATCTGTATGCTTTGATACCATGAGGTGAGAAAGTGAGAAAATTGTGTATAGTGATTTTGGTGAACTGATCCTTTAAGATCAGTTTGTGGGAGAGGACTATTTGTTTGTTAAATAGGAAAAAAAGGCGTATTATAAAGTATAAATGCGAGACTTGTTTTTGTTTATGACCATCCTCTGCAGCGACCACAACACTCTGACTTTCCACTCTGCTATTTCAGTGTCAAACACAAAGGCAGACTTTGAGTAAAGAGCACAGACCACCACCAACATAAGAAATACCTCCAACTGCAAGGCGGCATCTTCCATTACAGTTCATCCTTGCCAGGGGGCAGAGGAGAAGGTGGGCGCCAAAAATGAATGTAGCACCTCGACAGTGGAGGTGGCCACTGTCGTGTCTTCAGAAAGAAAGATGTGTTTTCATTTTGGGGAAAGTGTATTTCATGTACAATTAGCATCTTTAAGGCATCTTACACTCCGCATCCTGCTCATGTCAGTACATTTTGCGACAACAAACTGGTTTCGTAACTTTAAAAAACTTTACACATAATGTAGCAGTTTATCTTCTGGTTGTAGTTCTGACCTCTGTGCTCCTGGGTTTGGGGATGGTTTTCTATTTCAGGACTGGCAGATTGTGAATGGGTATTTCCTCCAAGCGAAGTGGGTGGGCTTTCACTTCTGTCATGTCTGAACCAGATTTGGGTTGGTTTGTGTATGTGTGGAATTATATTCTCCACTTGCTGATGAGTGTTTATGATGAGTTTATTCTTAATTTATTTAGCTGGTTAACATTTTGTTCTGTTTTTTTCTGTAGTGCTCCTGTACTGACTAGCTGTCTATCCACCAGTTTGGAGAGGAATTGTTTCTCTGATTTTCTGTTGAAAAAGTCAGAGCCATAATATTCAGTGCTTCAGTGTGACCATGATGGTTGGATGAACTTTGTGTGTATTTTAGATTAATTAACAGTACACCAGCTACGCCTACAGAAGGTCGTATACATTGTGTACAGCCTACTCAAATATAAACATAGCACAAAAAGTAAGGGCATTTGTGTTTGGTAGAGTTTTTCTTTGTTGTAACAATGCTTCTGGGCATAAATCTTATACTGTTGGAAAGCCCTTTTGTAAGGAACATGCGTTTGTGGGATGAGCAGCAGAGTTGAGTATGTGGGTTGCGCCCATGAAAAATTAGTCAAATCTTCTCTGTCTTCTTTGGTGGAGGCAGTGTGATGGTGTGGGGTGGCATCTCCCTCACTGGAAAAACAAGGCTTGTCATCATTGGAGGCAATCTCAATGCAGAGAGATATCGAGACCAGTGGCAATCCCTCCACAGTCTGAGACCGAACTCTATCCTCCAAGATGACAACGCTCGCCCCCACAGAGCGGGGTTTATTAAAGACTACCTCCAGAATTTGGGAGAGGAGATGATGAAATGGCCTGCCAGCAGTCCTGACCTCAACCCCATTGAACACTTGTGGGATCAGCTTGGGCGTGCTGTTCGTGCCAGAGTCAACAACACAACCACGTTGGCTGAACTGCAACAAATGGCGGTTGAAGAATGGGATGCCATCCCACAGCAGTGTGTGACCAGTCAGGTGACCAGCATAAGGAGGAGTTGCCAGGCTGTTGTGGCTATGTATGGTTCTTCCACACACTACTCAGGCTCCTGTTTGTTAAAGGAATAAAGTGTTAAATTGCCAGTATGTCTTGTTTCTTCAGACTTAAGTCATCCAATCCACCAAACAAGAGTCAATAGCAGAATAAGCCGTTCGGCATTGGCAGAGAAGATTTGGCAATTTTTTCATGGGAGCAACCCAGATACTCAGTTCTGCTGCTCATCCCACACAAATGCACCATTTAAAAGGGAAATAAACAGGCTTTTCAACAATATAAGATTTATTGCCAAGGAGCACTGTTACCACAAAGAAATAGTAACCCTAACCCAAACACAAATGTCCTTACTTTTTGTGCTATGTTTATATTTAACAGTAATAGATATATTCTTATTTACATATTATTTTAAGCCAGAGCCATAATATTCAATGCTTCATTGTGACCATGATAGTTTGATTAACATCAGTTTTTTTCAGATTATTTTTCCCAGAAGCTGCTGATTGACAACATTTTGCACAATGTTCAATACAGAAATATTTTAAATATGACCATAATGTGTATTTGTGTTTTTTTCCAAGATCAGGGTGGAAAAATCTCTGAATCAGCAGAAAATTGGAATTATGGGTCTGACCACTTGTTTTGGACCTGATACAGAATAAATGTGATTTCTTTCTTAATGTACAAACTTTCATTGGTTTATATTAGTAAATACATAGGAAATATTTTGTTAGTTGTATTTTTTACAGTACAAGTATATGTTGGTAATTATGTGAACGTGAACGTCTTGGATTCCATTTTTAGGGAGTGTACTGAATTTCAGTGTGTAGCTCTTACACAATGACAATAAAGCGATCTTGAATCTAAAGAGGTTGTTCTGGGGGGAAAACCTTAAGTGCCATTATTCATTGCAGTAACAAGTTTTTACAGTAGTGTTTTGAATGGATCTTACCGGCATGTATTGACTTTTTTTGGGTATCTAACAGCTTTTTGTGTGACGTCTGAAAGCAAAGGTTGGTTTAGATGTAAGATTACACGGATTGAGTGGAGAGGTTTGGTTTTGACATGGAAATTTGAAGTTTGTGAAGATGAGTGTGCAGTAAAACATTTAGTGTTTTAGAGTTTTGGGGAAATGTGTCTTAGCAATCGAGAAAAATTGTACCTACGTTGCATTGCGGGACAGTTTGGGTGGAAATCTGTTGTGTGCCAGCTTCTTGTCAGATCAACCATTACATCAGGAAATAAACTAGTCTCATTTAGAGTAGTTAATGTGTAAGGGAAACCAGTGTCTCAGTATCTATTTATAATAAAACAAGAAAAGAGAATTGACGCACCTCTTTGGTGTCACTTTTAAAGGTCATTGCGTGCACGCATGAATACGTGCTGAAAGTGTGTGTTTTACCGTCGATGTATTTTTGTGTCTTTAAGGCCAAAGAGCTGTGCTGTGGGCTGTTTGCTGCACTCCACTGATCTGGACAGCGCACATGCAAATGATGCCCTGCTGAGACACAGGAAAACACTGCAACAAAAAAAAAACACACGACTAACAGCATACAGTGACAAACCATTAACCTGTGTTGGTGTTTTTTGTGTTTTCAGGCACGTCACAAGCAGAATGGAGAGCTGGCAGCCATTAAGGTCATCAAGATGGAGCCGGGTGAGAATATCTGAATGTCTCCGGTTTCATTTCATATTATCAGGAAACAAAACAGCACTTTGCATTTACACTCACCACATGTTTAGCATTAAAACTGGTCAATGTGCTATATTGAGCTTTTCAAATCAGCTTTATTGACTGACGTTGTTCACACACATTCAAGGCCTTTACAAAGATGCATGAAGACAACAAGCTAAATAAAGATAATTAAACATTTTGATATAACTTTTATGTACAAGCAATTAGATGAAAAAATGATATATAAATAGAACCAACAACATATAATGTCTGAAACAATTTCTGGAAACAAGATACAAACAGCGTGAATGTGTGAAAGACTGCAACAAATAATGACGTTAAATAATGACTAATGTGGTGCACAATATGTAACGTCTGTGCAGTAATGGATAATATGTATACATAATGACGTAAATAATGAATGCATAAAAACAGTGATGTGACATTATATACATATAATAAGTGGTGTGCAATATGTAATGTCTATACTGTAATGGATGGTATGCATACATGTTATTGCACTTTTTTATTTGATTTGAAACAAAGGTTTTGTACAGTTGGACCTTTAATTTTAAGAGCCAAGGAAATGGAAAAGAAGAATTAAAGATAATAATAGTAATAGTAATAGTAATAGTAATAGAAAAAAGATAAAAAGAAAACACAAAACAAAACAAGCAGTATATTCCTACTTATACACATATATGAATGGGCCGTGTGTGTGTGTGTGTGTGTGTGTGTGCGTGCGTGTGTACACATTTAAATTTATTTATACACCTCTGCTCATCTACATCTACATATGTGTCTGTATGTAAAAGGTAAATAGTAGATAAATAATATTAAAGCTAAAGAAAAGTAGTGGGAAGAAAGGGAACCAAAGTAAAAACAAAAAAGGTTGGAGATACAGTAGATGTCTTTGTGTTAAAAGTACTTACGGTACACAATTTTTCT
The DNA here is from genome assembly GCF_027409825.1 of Scomber japonicus. NCBI lineage: Eukaryota > Metazoa > Chordata > Actinopteri > Scombriformes > Scombridae > Scomber > Scomber japonicus. Next base: position 16,741,667 of record NC_070583.1, read on the forward strand.
TAAATAAATGTTTTATAATGTAAGATACTAAAATATTATGACAATTACAGTGCTGTTACTTTCTGGCCCTGTAACTAAGAGAGAGCTCTCTAAATGCAACACAATTACTAGTTCCCATACTCATTATGATACCATTAAGGGAGCTGTTGGCAAAACATTAGACTGCAGTAAATTTTAAGAGGAAGAGACAGATGTACACATACTGAGAAAGAGAGTCATCATTTCCCACAGTGGCAGAGCGACATAAATCATACAATTCAATGCATTGTATTAGACATCCAACAGTTTAGTTTATCGCTTATCATTAAAGCCGCAATACAGAGGTAGTAAGTTAATATATATCTTCTATATCAGCTCACATGAGAAAGCAGCACTGTCACAGTCTGACCTCCTTATTTAGACCACGCAGATTAATTATATGCACGTGAAAGTCTATCAGGCAAGAAATGGGGACTCACCTCTTTGGTTTAACCTTTTAAAACCCACTCTGACCTTCCTGTTGGCCAGACATTGTTCCAAACAACAGATCTTCATTTTAAATTCTGGTAGGCAGCTCAAAGTTTCTCAAGGTGCCAAATATGTCAGGCAAAGGGGGGGAATATTTCTGGTGGGTGGGACAGTTCAGTCATTAAAATACATTAAGTCATGGACACACCTTCCCATTCACTTAAATACTTTGTTCACTTTGTTTAAATGGAGAGTTCAACATAGTAAGTATAATTGCAAATGAGCCATAAGATATAAGCTATATGCCATAAGATACATATCATACGTAGATGCCATAAGATATATAACATAAGCTATATTCCGTAAGATTCACACCATAAGATACATACCATAAGATATATACCATAACATACATACCATAAGATATATGTCATAATATTCATACCATAAGTAGATATGCCATAAGATATATACCATAAGATACTATATACCATAAGATTCACACCATAAGATATACCATATGATACATACCATAACATGCATAACATAAGATACATACCATAAGATAGATACCATAAGAATACCATAAAAGGCATGTCACCACACCACAAAGTGCAGGCATTAGCATATTCAGCTATATTTAAATGCATGTAACATGGCCTCTCAATTTACACCTTCTTTATTGAGCAGAGTTCTTATACGTGTTCATGGATGGTTTACACTGAGAATGTAACACAGCGGTTAAATAAAGGAAGACTCTAATTAGTCTCTAAATGAATTTTTCTCTGATCTGATCTTCTTCTGTCGCTAACCATGCACTGAACTCTGTGATAGTTTCAATTATTTTAGTCTAGAAAATAAAAGAAACAGATTCAGACAGTAGCTAAACCAAAACCAGTGTAACCAACTTTTGTGGTAGCCTGTGCTTAATACTCCCTGACCATACCTTTATTTGTATGTAATGTGATGATAATGACTGTGTATCCTGTCTCTCTCTTTGTCTGGTCCCACAGAGGATGATTTTTCTATCATCCAGCAGGAAATCATCATAGTGAAGAGCTGCAAACATCCAAACATAGTGGCGTATTATGGCAGCTACATACGGTAGGCTTGTGTTTTCTCTTTCTTTCTCTCTCTCTTTCACTTATTAATCTTAGATGCAGCAATTAACTCTTTTTACTTTTCTCCAGAGCCAATAAATTGTGGATCTGTATGGAGTTCTGTGGAGGAGGCTCACTCCAGGATGTATATCATGGTGAGTATCTGTGTATGTGTGTGGTTAATGTTTGAAAAACCTACACAATATAGTTTTAATTAATCTAATGCAATTTCGATGTATTTGTTCTTTTACCTATAAATCGATTCCCTCAGATCCTTACTGTAAAAGAGACAAAAACATAGACAGAAAAACATCATTCAAAACCTTCTGTATGAGAAAAATGACTAAACATCGTTAATATTAGTAGCAGTTCCTCACTTGTTGTCTCCTACAGAAACAGGAAATGAACACTATAAATTCATAAACATTACCAAACACATAATATTAGTCACTGTTGTAGTCAACTGTTACTGTAGAAACACACACCATAACACTAGCACACACAGTTTTACAGGTCAATTAACAGTGAAATGGACATTTTTTGAATCCAAATAGTGGTTTGGATCATTTGGTTAAACTGGCCCTTGGTGAAACCTGTCTGATCATATCCACATTTACAAAAAGTCAAACCCAGGTTGTTAAAAACTGTACATTTTCTTTGAATCCCCCCGATGTTGACATTTGTGCCACATAAACTAATATGTGGCTGGAATTTGAGTTATACAATGTCACTGTTTTCAGTTCTCATATGTTATATGTCCTCTAGAAACACTCAACACAACTTTTTTATTGTTAAAATTAACCTTTATTTTTTATTACCCTTTTTCCAGTCATGTGAAGGCTATAAATGCTGCTTCTGAATTATTACCACATAAAATATAAATCCAGTTTTTCATACAGAGGTTATGACAAGTCCTAAACTAAAGATAAGAGTCTGTGGAAACAAATCTAGTATTTGTTTATCAATGGATTCTTAATCCCTGTCCAGGAAATCGCCCCATAGTATTTGAATACTCAATCATAACAAGTGAATTTTGTTCCGCAGTGACTGGTCCTCTGTCTGAGTCACAGATAGCCTACATCTGCAGGGAGATGCTACAGGTAAAGTCACATTTATTACCTACTGGAAATGAATAGAATAGTTATTATCGATCATCTGAAATGGTTGATAATGATGTGGAGAAGGGACAAAACTCTTGAAAACATTCTTTTGGTCATGATTTTTTTTGTGTGTGTGTGTGTGTGTGTGTGTGTGTGTGTGTGTGTGTGTGTGTGTGTGTGTGTGTGTGCGTGTGTGACCAGGGTCTGGACTACCTGCACGCACAGAAGAAAATCCACAGAGACATCAAGGTGAACACGTCAGACAGTGATGTTTTATTCTACATGTTTGTCTCTGTTATCTTGCAGATGTAAAAACTGGGTCATTTGCAGCAGCAAAGAGTAAGATGTAAACTGTGACTAAACATAGACCATGTAGAAGGTTAGAGATTGACATGTCCAGCATGTGTTCCCAATGGCTGGTAGTAAAATCATCTGTATATCTCATTTTATTACCCCCGATAGAAACATCATGAAGAAAATTAGTAAATTCCAAGCTCTCAGATTTCTCATCTTATAATGATAAATAAAAATGATTTTATTAATGAATGCAGTCTTGTCATTAAAATCTAGAAAATAATAGTAATTCATGCTTATTGAAGGTAATTATCAGATAATTAGTTTTAAGGTAATACATTTTAATTAGACTTTAAAATTTCCATCGAGTGTGGGTTTAGTTAAAGTTCTCTGAGTGGGAGTCTGGATATAAGAACATGTTTCTATGGTTGTGTTTCTCACATCCTCTTTCTCCTGCAGGGCGCCAACATCCTCCTCAATGACCAGGGAGAGGTCAAGCTCGGTGGGTGGATGTTTGCACTTTCTGTTGAGATTAGTCACTCACCTCAGTCAAGACTGTCAGTTCAATTAACACATCTTGGCTGCCTGGTTAAAACAAGGCTGATTAATATGTTATTGACAGAGTGAATGGCCTGTTTCCAAACCGGTTGGGAATTTTTGTGGTAATGTGAATCACACTTAATATTCAGTTTTATTCATGAGCAAAATTGTGAGAAAGCTGTTAATTTTGCTTCTGATAATGCAGCATTCTGGCTTCCATTTTAATCAAGAAGAAGAAGAAATACTAAATGATCTGTTTGGATAATTTAATGAAAACAATGATTTTTAGAAATGATGAAAGTTTTTTTATGGCTTCATATGTGGCTTAGAGTGTGCATTAAATCTAAAATAATATTAACCCTTACACTGTTCATATTCTGACTCATAATTAGTTTCTACACAAATTCATATTCATAAATTCAGTCATTAATAAATGTTTGATTAGTCATTCTGTTTGATTCAAAGACATTCACAATCACAATTTGCATATATAAAAATGTGTATTAGCTGCACACACAAAATATTGTATTGTATATTGTGGGTCACATTAGGAAAAATCTAACTAAAAGAAATGTGTATTTAGTGTTTTACATAGCTCTCAAATGTAAAAATTGGGTCTGAACAGTATGTACTGTAAGGGTTAAAAAAACACAAAATACAAACATTTTATATTGTTACATGATTTATGATTTCATAACTTGAGCCAGGTCTCAAGTCAGAACTGTGTGTGAACATACAGCAGCTTTTTCAGCACACCAACTAAAGTGACATAAAAAATGAACTCCCCCTGTTTTTGTTGTGTAGCTGACTTTGGGATCTCAGCTCAGATCACAGCCACTCTGGCCCGGCGGATGTCCTTCATTGGGACGCCATATTGGTAAGATCATTACCCAAGATCAATCTGCAGCTTCCTTTGCAACTTCAAATGTTGTCCTGTAAACACCTGAAGCTGATAATTTAGGTGCAGGGAGAACATTTATATTTTTGCTATTTTATGCTGTACAGTAGCCTAACTCATCATCAGACCTCTTAATTTATAGTTTTCAATTGATAACACACATAAAAGCCTCAAAAGCTCAGTTTATACATTTTAAATGAATATCACTGAAAAAATAATAGTTGTGAGAAACAACTGAAACTCTTATCTCTGCTCATCTGTGATGTTAAACTCACCTTTTGTTGCTGCTGTTCCCTTCCTTTCCTCAGGATGGCACCAGAGGTGGCAGCAGTGGAAATTAAAGGCGGATACAATGAACTGTGTGATATCTGGTCTGTGGGCATCACGGCTATAGAGCTGGCAGAACTGCAACCTCCAATGTTTGATGTCCACCCGCTGCGGTACATACACATTGAAACACACAACCTCACATGTCTGAGCATTTACACACCTCTGCACGTACACACAAATACATAAATATGAGTACAGAATAATCTGCCACACTGTGATTATCAGCTTTATTTTAACACATGGGTTGGGTTGTATTATGCAGTTTATACCATGACCATATTTGCTTATCAAGAATTAGTTTTGTTCTTCATACTTATGCAGTACATAAATGTTAGTTCACACTTCATGCAGCTGTTGCCTAGTGATAACTAAATGAAGATTTCCAGCTGTGACTATTACATCACCATGCAGTTAACAGCAACTCCTGAGCACAATTTCACAAAGTCCTCTGACAGTAGTTTTCACATCCTTAAAATATAGAGCATTGCTTTCGTCAGAATTGTTATCAGAAATCAGCCGTGTACATGCCATAGATACAACTTGATGGTGATGATGACCCATTTTAAGGAAAAGGACAAGTCCTACTTTAATGCAAGTCATTGGTTATCATTGGTGTCAAGGTCGTTTTAAGTGTTTTTTTGGTCAAGTATGAAGTCTCGTCTTTGAAGTCGTGTGTCTCAGGGTCTGCACCCATATCTCCATGTCACTTTTCTGAGTGAACCACAAAGCAGATCAGACTTGTGCAAATGTACGTATGACATTTCATGTGCATGCAGATTCTCATTAAACATGTTTTTTCCTGCAGGGTCCTGTTTCTCATGTCCAAGAGTGGCTACCAGCCTCCTAAACTGAAGGACAAGTCAAAATGGTACATAAAAACTTACCACATTCTTAATTATCATATACTTTGTTTTTAATCATTTAATCACAGAAGCAAATGGTTCCTACAGTATCAATGAAGTTGTTGCAATCAGGCGTTGTATATTTTAAGCCTTAGTGTGCGTTTACAAATATGAAATGTTGAAATCTGAGAAGTAGAGAAGCAAAACAAGCTCTACAGGTCATATAAAGTTAAAGCTGCTTATAAAAGCACCGCAACTTATTGCTCATATTCAGGCATTTCACAGTATAAACTCATAATTAGCCTCTATACATAATTTTACAACCATACATCATTCATGAACACCTCATCAGTCATTAATAAACTGGTGATAAATCCTTGATTGCACTCTTTAGGTTTTTTTGAATAAATATGAGTCAACAACTCAACAAAATATGTATCAGCTGCACAGAAACATTTTTAGAAAGGTGAAGTAATTCTAATTTTTGTATATTCTGGGTCACATTAGGATAAGTAAGTGTCTGGCTAAGAACTTTTCTAAAATAAAAAACAGTATGTAAGGCTTAATAATATTACAGTACAGGCTACTGTTCAAAAAATGTAAATAATTTGCACTGATGTTGACGAATTTCCTAATCTAGTATTATGTATCTTTGTTTATTAAGTTTCTTGTTATAAAAAGCTGCCAATTTTTCTCCTGTGTGCAGGTCCTCCATGTTTTATAACTTTGTAAAGGCCATGTTGGTGAGGAACCCGAAGAAGAGACCAAGCGCAGCCAAGATGCTCTCAGTCAGTACTGCTCACATTCACTCCAAGTCAAGTTTATATTGTGTAATCATCAATTCTGCAACAAGTCTGTCTTAATGTAATAAGTGTCATGGCCTTTGAAGGTGGGTAAAGGTCTTGGTCGCTGTAGAAACCTTTAGTCTCTATACAGGCACTGACACCTCCTCAGAAGTAACGACACTGTAAGATATGAGGGACAAAATCCACTGCACATGTAGAGTTACCTATACTGAGTGGCTGTAGTGGAGGGACGCATTATGGTAGACTCCAGTAGGTTTTTGTGTAGTTACAGACCTAAATGTATTTCAATGACCCTGAAAATGTAGCAGAACTGTTTTTACAGCTGTCAAATGTCAAAACAGGTCAAATTTGACCCAAACAGTATGTAAGGGTTACAAGAGATATTATCACTTATAAAACTCAAAGCAACAGTTGACCATAGTTCAGTCTTCCTGAATTACTGTAAAATCTACTGACTGTATTAAACTGTTTTTCATCAGTCTTGGCCTCCCGTAAGCTTTGTCTTTACCTGAACTGGAGGTAGTTTTGACAACCACCCTGCTGTTTACAGTCTTCAACATCTCACTTAATAATAATGAAACATAATCATAATAACTTTATACTTTATACTTTGATACAAGAAATGCAGCTAAAAGTGCTTTAAAATAAAGGGAAGTACATACACCAAGTTGTATGCCTCACATTAAAAGGACCTAAAACATAAAGAAAAATAAAGGAAGAAAAAGAACCATAAAAATAGTAATAATTTTAAAATAGTAAAAATAGAAAGTACCTACATTTTTTGAAATAAATACAACATTTTTAAAAGAAAGTCAGTAGTGCATCAGTATGAAGATGATTGTCAGAAAAGAATCTAATAAAATAATGTATTTGCTGTCTCTGGTCACCTGTACTGATTATCTCTGTCTTATTCTTTTACTCCCTCCATCTTTTCTCCACCCTGCTCCTCCCTGCAGCACATGTTTCTGACCCAGCAGTCCCTGAACCAGGACCTGACCCTGGACCTGCTGGAGAAGTTCAGACACCCTGAGAAACTGAAGAGCAGCCTGGTGACAGACGATGAAGAGATGGAGGTTTGAACTTGATTCTTAGTAACACTTTATTTTTGGTTAACTGAGGTGAAGCTCTCTGTTGATGACACAGGAAGAGCCTGATCAAAGTCATCATGATTCAGCCAAGCAGGAAGCAGAACATCTTCATTGTAGATGAAGGGGAAAAAAAGATATTATCTATTATCTTATTTAAATCCATTACTACTTTTTTCCTTAATGCTTTTAGGGGCTTTAATTTGACTTTACATTTGAAATTAAGTCTTAAATGTATGGCCATGGATGTCTATTTCTAGTTAGATAGTATTAATCATTTGTTTTCTTGTTGATTTAAGGTGGTAGTGCCTGGATCTTTAAGGAGGATCCAGTCTATCAACAAACACAACCGAGCAGAGAGGACCAACTCTGACATAAGCTGTAAGAAAACATACCCTATTTATGGTTTTATATCATAAATATCATAAATATATTTTTTCGTCAAATTTTTTTCAAATATTTCTTGCCAGTGACTATTTCTTTTTTTAACAGAACAGTTTAGTGATTCATTTATTGCATTTAATCAAATATGTACATTTAGTTTTGTATATAGCTCACAAAAATGACAGATTTTGTATAATATATAGTATATGAATACAGTATAAACAGTAAAAGAATCTTAGTCTGTTTATAGCAACATGAATACTCATAATACCAAATGTGTTTATATTTAGGTCCATATTGATAGAGATGATATTTATTTATTTCATTCATTCATTCATGTAGATTAAAGATCATGATCACATATGGGGCACAAACTATTCAGCACTTCACCTTCTCAAGTCATGTACATTACTGAAAGTGTGCGAATAAACTCATCAAGTCACTTGTTCTACTATCTGAGCACATCTGCTTCAGTCCTGTCACTCTTCATTTATTGGATGATTATGATGCTGTTAAAAGAATACAAATCAATACTGCCTACTGCATACTGATTAGAGTTTCTCTGGAGAATAATAATTGTGAATAATGATTGAAATATTTTACTGTTGCTCAGTGGAACAGATCTATACTCAGAGGCCTACGAAGAAACAATCCCCGGACACCACGGTAAGCTTATGACATGTTTAATGTCAAATAAGTGTTGGCAAGATGAGCAATTTAAAAATATCTTTAAAAAATTGTTTTAAAAGCAGCATCAGGTTTGTTAAAATTAACATATTGTATTTGTGTTGGTTTTATGTCATTTGAAATGACATTTGCACCATTTTTTACCAAAAGTAAGACTGAATGCTCCTGAAAATGTCAGATGGTGTAACCACATAAGAACAGATGTGGGAAGTAATGAAGTATTTGTACTTTGTTACTGTACAATATTGGAGAGACTCTACTTGTCATGCATTATGCCTGATTTGCCTAATTGTATTCCATTACCTTTATTTAATATAAAAAAGTTATAGTTGATTTTTTAAGCAAGTTTAATTATTTGGTACAACGTTTTTATGGTTACACCACTTAGACATTTTTGCCATAATCCTATAACATATTCTCTCAGAGTGGATTAAAAACAGACATTTGTTGCTGGGTCCACAAAAAATGAATGTGTGCAAGTTATTCATACATTTAAATTTGACTAAACCACATGACACAAGAAAATGTCATTGACCCATATATATTGCATATTGCCTGGATACATACAGTACAGAGGGTATCTACAGGACACAGCTTGTGATGTTCCCAGCCTATCTAGATCACTCATACACAGTATTCTAATTTCACATTGGTGACATCACAACCTAATTAAAAGTCAACATTGCTGATATTTAAACAAGCACACAATAAAATAAACAGATACCTCCACCAAAATTCGCCTCTGATGAGTCCTGTTAATGTCAACAAGAACTACAGGACTCATCAGAGAGGGATCTTTGTGTGCAGGCGTCCTTGTTGTAATTCTCAGCACATAGTCTATATTTACTGTAATATTTATCATGGAATATTAATTTACTGCAACAAATAGAGGAGTGTAGATGGGAATTTGTGACTATTTGGTTCTGTCTTTTGTGGTTTCTCCTTTTTTTACTTCCTTATTTCATGCACTTATTAAGTTTGTACTCGTAGACTGTAAGCTTTTATAAAAAACTGGCAATTTCATGTGCTTTCTACAGTTAAGGCCTTCAGTGGGATCGCCCAGCATTAACATGAGTCCAATGAGGTAACTGGATCACACAATTAAACACAGACATGGAGTCACATTAAATATCGACAACTGAATGAATACATAACTTCTCTCTTTCTCTCTCTCTCTCTCTCTCTCTCTCTCTCTCTCTCTCTCTCTCTCTCTCTCTCTCTCTCTCTCTCTCTCTCTCTCTCTCTCTCTCTCTCCCAGGGACCAGGACACAGATTCAGATGATGACTACGACGATGTGGATATGTAAGAACGACATCACACTATTACAATTACACCAGATCCATGTTGAACTAAAAAAAAAAACCCAAAGTACAGCATTTAAGTTATTAAATCCAAAACACTGCTGGTAGCCTGAATTTGATGTGTTATGTTCATAGCTAAATATTTTGCAAACTCAGATAATCACATGGACATTTTTCCTATTTATGAGAGCTAATGATAGCACTTACTTAACCCTTACCCATTTTTACATTTGAGAGCTTACCCACAGTTTACAAAAATTGAAATAAAATGCATAATTGTTTTATTTTTGTGCAGCTGATACACATGTTTATATATGCAAATGTACACAATTTTAATGCTATATACTTCATATTACATAAAATGTTCTTCTGGTCCATAAAATAGTGTTTGTGAATTTGTTTTCCATAAATAAATAGAACACACTCTGTTTGCTCTCTGACAGCTTCACTAAGGATTAATCAAACATTTATTAATGACTGATGGGTCATTTCTGAATGTGAATTGATGTAGAGAATAATTATGAGTCTGAGTATGAACAGTGTGTAAGGGTTAAGAAAATTATATGTACAATTTTAATGGACTACAGTGACACGTTCTCCCTTTGTCTTTCATCCACGTCAGCCCTACGATACAAGCCACCAGGTAAACTATGAAATGCTAAAAACTGTCACATGTGTATTAATGTGTATTTGAATCATGAACAAACCAGACACTGAAAAACTCTCTCTGTTAACAGTCTCATCATGTCCAATAATGAAACCCCACCTCCGCTTCCTCCAAAGGTGTGTATTGAGTGCAGGAAACAACTAAATCTATACATGGAACGTGGTTTTATCAGTGTATGTAGGTTAAGCCAAAGTCTTAATAGTCTAAAACTATTGTTACACTCTATTCACATTAAAAAAACGTAATGAAAATGAAAACTACTGTTGATATAACATGTTATTGCATGTCAATATAATCATTATCACATTTTTGGATTTTATAACATTCATGGAAAGACTAAAACTTCAGACATAAGTTGTTAAACAGCCAGTTTTTAGTACATTTTTTTCAAGAGGTCAGACCACATTTGATATTTTTTCCTTTATGTTATTTCACTATCAAGCAATATTATTTGGCCGTTAATATCAGTAGGGTTTTTGTGATAACTGGAATGCATTATTCAATTAGGAGTTTTATCAAATTACTCATCATATTACTTGGAAATGTCATCAATTTATAGGAATGTTCCACTATCTAAGATCAGTATCAGAGAACTGACTGATTGTACATACTCATAAAACCACAGAAGAAGTAAAAAATAACACCCTGCTAAAGGTCAACATCAAAACCCCTTCCTGCTCTGTCTGTTTTAAATTGTTTTAAAATTACTAACTAGGTCATGAAATTTAAATATCTGCATGTTTCCATGTGCACAGCCCAAAGCACGGACCAGCTCAGAGGAAAGCATGGCGGGGGAGGATGACCGCTCGAGGAAACCCTGCTCGCTGTATGCTCCCACTCCTCTCATGAGGACCTCTAGTGGGACGCATGTCCGACCGACACCCCAACCACGATCCACACGACACTCAGGTGAGCCACTGCACATTTCTACTGTGCTTAGGTCACAACATATGAGAAGAAGTAAATATCAACATACACAATATACCTGTGAATTTGACTGTAAAGTTTTTACAATAGTACAAATAGGGTTGGGAAGGTTGCTTTGGAAATGTAATAGGTTACAGATTACTAGATAAGTGTACCCATTAAGCACCAAAATCTAAGTTCAGTGTTTTTCATGGATACTGACAAGATTTATAAGAGAGATCATTTCTTATAAAGCAAGATTTATCTCTCATTTGAAAATGTACAGTATTCATTAGTTCATTTTGGTTATTTGATCAAAAAAGTCAAAAGTCTGGCATGGGCTTAATTGTTACTGTGACACAATTTAAGTGTTCTAAATGTCATGATTTATTTACAAAATATAAAAGAAAATAGATTTCAAATCATTAAAAACAGCAATATATGTATTCAGTAACATGTTAACTATCGGCTGCGTACATGACATGTGCTCTAACCACTCGACCACCTGCGCGCCATGGATGCAAATATCAAAGATGATTAATTTTTGAATTGCCATGTTGCTGCAATGTATTACACACATCAATTGGCCTTGCCTTGTGTTTTTGACTGATCTCCAGTGTTTTTAACTTTACCAAACAGGATGCTGTGATATCACTGTTGGGTGTGGTTATGTGCAACTTCTGAACATATCCCTTAGTGATACTGGCTATGTTCAGAAATGAGGCAAATGTCATTTAATCAAAGAGGATTAAGTGAAGGGTTTAATATATTTGAACTCTGACCTTTCCACCAGCATAAGCATAAGCATTTCTGTCTAGAAAGAAGTCCATAGTCCATACATCTACCTTTGTATTATATCACACAGTTTCTCACCATGTGTTCATGTGTGTGCGTGTGTGTGTGCATGTGTGTGCTTGTGTGTGTATGATCCAGACCCTCTGTCCCTACCTGTCCACATGAATGAGAACCCAGCAGACCTCCTTCCTCCTGAGCTCCCCCCTAAAGGCATACGCAGACGGCATCTCCCATCGAAGGTAAAACAGAGGATCAAAAAATTGGGAAAAAAGTGTTTTTTCGCCTGCTTTGCACTCATTGGCTCTGTGCCTGTTATCACTTAAATGTTTGTGTCATATAAATGAATTTAATGCTTCTCCAGTCAACACTACACACTAGTTAGAACAGGAATTATAGTAGAAATATCCCCAGAAGTAACAGAAACTAAGAGTGCATTTGTGACAGGAATCAAAAGTCTGTTTATAGCACAGATAGAAAGATTAACAGAAGCTCGTATTCAGCTGTAGATAATGGAGGAAAATGAGTCACATGTATTTCCATTTCGTTTTTTGATTATCCATATCTTCTCTTTCTCCCTGTTATTGCATCCTGACACACTCATCATCAGATTTTCCCTTTTCTGTTCTCAGGACCCCGCTGAGTGTGTCAGCCCCATTATGAAGAAACCTCCTGTGAGTTTCTTTTGCTTTGACAAAATAATTCCCCCTCCTACCCTCATCTAAAATGCTACTGCTGAGCAGCTGAGATGTTGGAGGGGTTTTGTGTTTGAAGTTTGCACATGTGTGTACCATCTCTTTACCCAAGGGAGACTGTCAGAGCTTAAAATCCAGCAAATATTTATTAGAATATCTTGAGCTTTAGATCACAAGTTGGATGTTGCCCCTCTGAGATCCACATAAAACATTCAGAAAGCCACACCACACAAAAAACTGCTGTGTAATTTATACCTTTTTTAATATTAAACACAGAATACTGTTTAGTGATACCCTTTTATGATGTTATTGTTTTCATGTTTCTTCTTTTTTTTTGACGTGATAGTGGCTCATTTTGTTCAATATGCTGCCTCCAGGGATGTCTTTGTCTGTTTGCTACTGCTTTGGTCCATACTGAAATATCTCTACAGCTATTCATTGGATTTAAATGCATCTTTTTGTTATCAATCAATCATGCAATCAAACTCTATTTCTATAGCACCTTTCATACAGCTCAAAGTGCATTGCAATTAGTTGATTGACAAGCTGTGAAAATAAAGAAGTGAAAATAAATCATTGAATAGATAAAAAATAATTAAATAAATAAGTAAGATAAGAGAGAATAAGAGAAAAGGGTTATTAAAAGTTAGAGAGAAACAAATTAGGTTCAAATAGATTAAAAAGGCAAAAGAAAAGCAAAATAGAAGAAGTTTAATAAAAGTTGGACTAAAGCTAGGTTAAGAAAGACAAATGACAAATAAAATTGATAAGAAGGGTTCAACTATAGAATGATAATAATAAGATAAATAAATAAAAATGTAAAACATCAAAAACAAGCACAATAGAATAAAATGAAAAGCTATAAACTATAAACATTTTTAATCAAGAGCTACTCATGGTCTGTATATTCTCATGATTTTGGTGATCCTCTGACTTTTCTTCTAACACCATCAGCAGATCAAACTTCTGACTTATGTGCAAATGTCTTAGGCCATCACTAGCTACAGTAGCTTTGTTGTTTTAGCAATGCTATAATGACCATCCATATGCCCTCTACAGGCAAAGGTCAGTATTTAGTGTGACCTCCCTTGGCACTAAGCACATCTTGAACTATTTTGGGGAAACTGTCCTGAAGTTTTGTGAAGAAATCTTCTGGTATATTTTACCAGGCTTCTTTCAGCACTTCCCAGAATTGTTCTTCAGATTTAGGTTCAGATTTATCTTTTATTTATTCTTCTTTCCAGGTGATTTAATGTCTGTCAAATTGTGTAATCTCTGGCATTTTGAATGGAATGATATGATTGAAAGTTGGTCTTATACATATTAGCACGCTTCCAATGAGTTAAATGTGTATGTAAAGCACAAACCTGGTGTAATTGACCTTTTTCACAGCAGTCATTTTGACATGAAATAGTAGGATAAATACAGGTGTTAGTGATGACATTACTTAGGGTCCCATTCCCATTAGGTTTTAGAGAGCCTGGTTCCTGCTATTGTTCAAGTGTAAGGAGAGATCACACTAAATATTTCTGTTTTTTAATACTGCATACACATTTCCTGTATTTTCTGGTTGTAATCTATTAAAGATATTGAGAAATAATTACATATGGTCATTATAACATTGCTAAAACAACTAATCTAATGGTGGCCTAAGACATTTGAACAGTGCTGTATCTCAGCATCTACTTAGTGGATTGGCACAAACTTTGTTTTAGACAGTATTGTTCTCCCAGACAATGTATTCTAATAACATTGAAAACCCTCTGATTTTTTTCTCTTTAGCCACCACAAGGTTGAATTTTAGTTCTTTATTAAAATATCTCGACAAACTAGATTGTTGTGAAATTTGGTACACACGTTCACAGCCTCCAGAGAATGAACTGTAATAACTTCAAACTGTTCAATCAATCACAGTCAAAAGTTCATTTTATTCAATACTTTGGTTTTAAATAACTTAAAAAACTGATGATATTCTATTTAGTGCTAGTTGTAAAAATGCTAATACAAGTAACAACATTAACATTAACATTATGCTTGCTAACATGCTGAAGCATTATCATTGTGAGCAAGTGTTTATTCGTAGATAAGGCAGTAAAATAGAGTCATTCTGGCATCAAATGAATAATTTAATACCCTCACCTCTTTTTTTCCAGGTCTACTTTAAAAAGATCTTCCATGGCTGTCCTCTGAAAATAAACTGTTCCACAACCTGGGAAAACCCAGCTAACAAAGGTTGTATCATTGAATAAAACACACAGAAGCACACAGTAAATGAACTGCTCTCTCTTTTTTTAATCCTATAAAACCTTTGTTATATCTGTCTGACCAGCCTGTGTGTCTCTTTTCTTCCCCTAACCTTAGACCGGCATCTGATCCTGGGGGCAGAAGAAGGAATCTACACCCTGAACCTCAACAGCTCAGAGACCACAATGGAGCTGGTAGGATCCTTATCTAACTTACTGCAGAGCTACAACAATATTTTACAGACTTTGGGTTGGAAACAAGGTGACAGCATTGAGCCCCAGAATCTGACATTACTTTGGCACAGAAACAGTCTGATGGCACTTAATCAGAAAAGCTTTTTACAAAAGCAAATAAAAACTTTTTAAAAAGTTAGCAAAATCATTTGAGTAGAGTAATAAGGACGCAGTGAATGAATGGATGTTCTCTCTTTCTCTTTCAGTTGTATCCGGGGAAGTGTACCTGGCTCTACATCATTAATAACGTCCTCATGTCTATATCAGGTAAATAAAGAAGCATGTTGAATAAGAACTGAAAACTCATTTAGCTATAGGTGATATGCTAAGGAGACGCTCTTTCTGTTTAAAGGACATATTGAGGAGCTGCAAACAAAAGGAACAGATGTTATAATTAACAGCTCAAAAGGAATTCTGCGCCTCCTTCAGCTCTAACTCTTATAACATTTACTAATTCACTTTAGGCCAAGAAACAATAAATGCATGATGTGTGTTTACAGGTAAATCATCCCAGCTTCACTCCCATTCACTGAAGGAGCTGTATGAACAGGCTCGGAGAGACCAGAGGATGGTTCCTTTGCCGACTCATCGGCTGTTACCTAGGTAACGCTGGACTTTCTCCTCTGTATTTCATTTTTCTGTCGCTCCTTCTCTTTTTTTTAGTTTGAACAGTTTGTCTCAAAACACTTTTACATTAAAAAACTATATTATCTATTTTGTGTTCAGGAAATGTGCAGTGAGCTGTAAAATACCTGACACCAAAGGCTGCAAGACCTGCTCAGTTGGTAAGACCAGATAATGATTTTATGTGTGTGCAGAGATATATTCTTGAATTTAGGGAATAATTTACTTTACTGCCATAGTGTGTGTGTGTGTGTGTGTGTGTGTGTGTGTGTGTGTGTGTGTGTGTGTGTGTGTGTGTGTGTGTGTGTGTGTGTGTGTGTGTTCAGATGTAGTTGATAGTGGAAAGGTTCTACACTTCTTCTCTTCTATCACCTCTCTGCCTCATTAGTGTATTTATTTATTTGTATTTATTGCCTGTGTGTGAGGATTTAAATATGCCCTGTGGAGTTTTCTTGTAAACAAGCAATATGTAAGTTTGCATTCAGTGTGTTTCCTTGAAGTTTAACAAAAATGTTGATTTTCCTTAAACTGTGCATTGATTACATCCATGTTAACTAGATTGCAGTCTGCTTCTCCCTCGCCATTGTTAGCACACTGGTATATTTGTTTGCACATTACCACCACCACATATTAAAGAACAGGTTCACAAATTTTCTAAATATGGCATTAAAGGATAGGTTCACAATTTGCCAAGCCCATCCGTCAGCCACTAGATGTCGCACTATAGCACCAATATCTGACTATCAAACTCGGCAGTTCTGATCATATATGGATCAAGATTATGTTAGTGCATTCCTTATTTCTTGCTTCAAATGTTTTCACAAACATATTTCAGTGAACTGTTTAGCTGTAATTTGAGAAATGGACATGGATGTGGCCGGTGCTGCTACCAAAGCAAATAACAACACACAAAGAGCAGCACCTTTAAAGTAGCAGTCAAGAGCCCAAATGAACATTGAAATAGTTTTTTCTTGCTGTAATCATTCCTCCTGTTCATACTGACCATTAGAAGATCCCTTCATAATGCACTTACAATGGAAGTGATGGAGGACAAAATCCACAGTCCTCCTGTGCAAAAATGTATTTAAAAGTTGTCCAAATGAATCGAATCAAGTAGATATGTTTCAATGTTACAGTCTTTTTAGTGCCCATGTCCCTCTTTTTGTTACTTTACTTCCACCACAGCTCAACAGAGAAACACAAAGAGGGAATTTGATGCTAATAAGATTGTAAATGTGTCAGATATCCACTTGATATGACTAACTCAGACTGCTGAAGCCTCATATAAGCTATAATCTACTTTTAAATGGCTGTGTGGACACGCTCTAGATTTTGTCCTCCATCACTTCCATTGAAAGCACATTTGAAGGAGATCTTCTAATAGTCAGTATGAACAGGAGGAATGATTACAGCGAGGGAGTTATATAGACAGCGTGATACCAGCAGGAGGAGTACATCGTGCCACCCGCAGGCTCGTGCTGGATGTGAATCCTACATTTAATCATAAGAAATGACTCCATAGTGCTGCTGGTGGTCACAAACTCCACAGGGTCCCTTTAAACTTCACTTTTCATTTTGAAGCTACATAAGGATGCAGATGCTGCACAGTTTTCCAGTTTTCCAGTGTTGATGTGATTGATATGTGAGATAATTAAACTAAAACTTGTTTTTCTGTCCTGTCTCCTGCAGCAGATAACTCACAGCGAGGCTGTGTGTTCCTGGTCTGTGCTCTGGAGTCCAGTGTGGTGCTGCTGCAGTGGTACGAGCCAATGCACAAGTTCATGCTCATTAAGGTATGTGTATGACTACAACTGCAGATTATTCTTTATTACCAATTAATCCGCCATTTACTTTCTCGATTAACTGTTTTGTATATAAAATGGCAGAAAATTGTTACACAATCATTATAATTTTCCAGAGCTCAAATGTCCAGCCATTAAAATTTGCAAGGTCCATGAAATTAATAGAGCATTAGATCGAAATCCCAAAACCTCTTCCTGTAAAGGAGGAGGAGGGGCGGGGGGTGTTAAATAAAACATTAAAATAAAATAGTATAAACGTACATATAAAATAGTTATAATAAAATAGTTTTTCTTAATCTTGCACTACAGGTGAAACTTTATATGAAAAAAGTGTGCAAAATAAAAGCATAAAAAACCCATAAATGCTAAATAGGTTTTAAATGCTACATATATATACATGTGGATAGAAAAATGATACCAAAAAATATGTCTAAGTTCAGATATTGTATGGTGTGATTCCATTGGATGATTGTTACTTGTCTGTGTTTTATTTTTTACATTTTTTTATTAGACTGTTAACACTGACAGCAGCTAATTAAATGACTGCTGGAAGGAAAATAAAACATTTTATGGTCGCCATTAAATTTAAGGGGTAGTTTTAGACCTTTGAGCATAAAATGAGATGAGTTCTGAGGAGAGACTTATTGGTACCCTGAGTTATATGCCCTCCTGTGGCTAAAAGGTTGCAGTTTTAAGTGTTTTGGGGCAAAACACTTAAGCCATCTGCTTTGTGAGCTGCACTCCGTGAGATGAAAAACGACTAAATACCCAAATCTTGACTTGCAGAATTTCGACTTCCCCCTGCCCAACCCTTTGCGGGTGTTTCAAATGGTGGTGGTGCCCCAGTATGAGTACCCACTGGTGTGTATTGGTGTCTCTCGGGGGTCCAACCCCAACATACCAGTCATTGTAGATTACATCAACCTCAACTCCAACACTTCCTGGTTTACCAACTCTGGCTTGGGTAAGTGGAGACAGCATCATTACGTCCAGCTTTTGAGAGAAATGAGGGACAAACATTCCGCTTATGTCTTTGCTAGTTTGCTGTTGTTGTTAATGATGGCAGTACGATGTTTGTGTGTGTGTGTGTTTGTTTACAGAGAAACCTTGTGCAGATGTTGTTCAAGTAAACCAGTTGGACAGCAGCTCACTGCTCATCCTCGTAGAAAGTAAGTAAATGCAATTTTCTTTTAAAATCAGTTTATATTATCAGGAATTTATTTACATTGTAGATTTATATGATTGCAAATTATTTTACACAGAGATTTTTTATTGTATATTGTATTTTATTTCATTTTTATTCTTATTTTTTTTTATCACTTTCACCATTACAAGACTACTGTTGTGTCAATTTTGAATTTCTCCCTAGGGGACCAATAAAGTTACCTTACCTTATAAAATAGCTTTCAGACATTATACAGCTGTGCACATCACAACACAAATTTGAAAATGTGTAAGACTTAAAATATTTTAAAAATAAGATGATTAATAAATATATATGAATTTTGTAATGGACGGAAAGAAGGTTGGTGGTGTTATAAACCCTACACCTTTTCCGTCAGAAACTGCCTTTTTTATTTAGTTATTTATTTACATGTGTATTTGAGTTACAGGCATTTAAAAATGACAGAAATAATCAAAACTTTAAAAAAACAACGGACATTACCAGTTCTGACTTCTAAGAAATACTATTATTAAATCAAAACCTCTTTGTTCCAATACATTTCATAAGACACCATGTGATTCATGGTTTTCCAATGTGTTGGGTTGCATTACATTGCACAGGTGTTGATATTAATGTGCCCCTTCCCCCCTTATCATATTAGAGAAGACATGCACCCCATTATGGTGCAATATGTCATGATATTACTGTACTGTTTCTATTATTGTATTACTGAGTCAAATTCCTACATCAGTCATTATGTGTACAAAGGTAAAAATAATCAGGATATTAGTGGGATATTGATATCAAAATACCAATAAATTAAAAAAAATGTTGGCATTTATTCTTCTTTAAGTTTGTGGCAGATATATATATAGACAACGTAATGATCTGGCAATAATTGTAATAATGTGATTTATAATGAATGCATAAATTCAGTGTTATATGTCCTCATCTACTCACATGTTTCCATACTGATGTAACAGGTGATAAACTGTCGACTACCCCCCTCTATCTCCACAGGGTCAGTACATATAGTAGGCCTGGAGGGAGAGCAGAAGAGCAACAGGTCTATGTCCTATGAGACCACCTTCGCTCATGAAGTGGAGTCTATAGGTGAGTGCATCCAGTGACAAATCCAGTGACAGTTAAAGGGGAAGTTCACCAAATTTCTAAACATTAAAAGTCTGTTTACAGGTATTGCATATGTGAAAAAAGGTGTATAAAGCCTTTTGTGACTGCAGAAAGAGCTGTGTCAGGTGATGTCAGTTGAGTCAGCATCAGTTGGGATTGAAAAAAGTTATATTATTATAAGTTATATTAGCAGCTAGTAGCATAAGACACCTGAATTTATGCAGTTGAGTGAATTGAGTTGAGAAGAAATGGAATAAAAAAGTTAATTTCTCTGATTCTGCTGCACTTGATTTAGATTTGTATCTACCACAAGTCCACAATGTTATAGGGGTGCATTACCAAATCCAAGTTAAGCATTGACTCTGTTTTTCTGTCAATTAACCCAGTGTATTTGGAGGACACGCTGTTAGCAGTGTGGCGTCATGGCTGGCAGAGGAAAAGACAAGGTTTCACTGAAGTGCTGGAGGAAACCACAGACGCAAGGAAGATCTACAGACTGGTGCAGTCAGACAAGTATGGCATATCTTCACTCGCTGCTCACTGCTGTGTTGCAAAAGAGACCTTGCAGCATAGCAAATAAAAACAAAGATAAGACACGTCCTGTTGCTTAGATCTTTATTTAGGTTTTTGCAGGTGGTGCTTTTTTCTTTATCTTGTTCGGACATGGTGCTGCCCAATAATCAGCTCTGCTTCTGTTGATGTCAAATGATAACAAATATAAAACACATAAAAAAACACCAATAGCTATGCTTTGATTAGACTGATATTTCTAATATTACACATCTTGGATTTTATCACTGAGGAACCGTTTGATGTGATAAACAGTTATTGAGGTGAAACTGAGGTGAATATCAGGAATATATTTAAATTCAGCAATTAATCTGAATATTAGATTATATTCTGGTTTTGCATCTTCATTCATAACTTGCCAGGGTTGGGAAGGTTACTGTAATAGGTTACAGATTGTTAGTTACCCTACTTAAAATGTAACTATTTCAATTACTTCATCAAAGTAATGTAACTTATTACATTTGATTACTTTTCTAAGTGTACACATTAAGCACCAAAATCTAAGTTCAGATGTTTTTCATGGATACTGACATGATTTATTATTATTTAAGCGAGATTTATCTCTCATTTGAAAATGTATTCATTAGTTCATGTAGATTTTGGAATATAAAATAAAGAAGGCTTAAAAAATATTGATTTCAAATAATTAAAAACAGCAATATATGTATTCAGTAAGATGTTAAATATTAAAAAATGAGGAAAAAACCCTCCTGAGCAAAATCTTAAAGGTCTGATTTCAGATGTATCCCCGTTTGTTATCAACATTTTCATAAGTAACTGTATTTTAACTACACATTTTCTCAGTAACTGTAACAGATTACAGTTACATTACTTTGTAATTAGATTACATAACACTGTTACATGTAACTAGTTATTCTCCAACACTGTAACTGACATCAGACTGATACTGTCCTGCATATTAACAGTATCCCTGCTTGACATCCTCTGACCTACTTAACCTTCTCGCTGCAGGATGGTCGTCTTGGAGACGCACCAGATAGAGGACCAGGCGGGGCTGTCCAACCTGTATGTCCTGGAAACTGCTGAGAGCTACGTCATGCTGCCCTGACTCTCTCGTCTGCTAGTATATGACATCATGGGAAACTCCCAACACCACTTCTAAATGAATGCCTCTACCCAGGACTTGCAGCATTCAAGGAGAACAGAATGAACAAATCTGTCATCAACATTTGGATCTTCCATCGTCTGTTATGATTTAACTGTGACGGGAACGGATGCATCACTGCCACAGTGTTTTATTTTCTAAATGGAAGACAGGAACTATGTCATAAGGAAGTGATGACAGGATGTTGCAAAGTCAAACCAACTCAAGATGATTGTAGTGTTCTTGCCTTTAATCCCTTACACAGAGAGGGGAGCCTGCTCTTATTTATCCAAATTTCACCTCGGTTTGTGAGATCCAGAACAATCTCCTGAATCCAGACATCTGAGAAAACCCTAAATGAATAGTGAAGGAAGGTCCTCCTCTAACACTAAAGAGGAGTATCTACTTTCTTCTGCCACAGCATTGTTGATACAAGCAGCAGCTTCCTAAAGACACTTCATATAAAGCATAAAGGACTGGAGCAGAGCAGCACTGCTGTTGCTCATACTGTGTGTTTTGTGTTTTTATAACCTGAGTTTGTATGTCAGTGTTGGATCGAAGATACACACTTGCCACTGCCGCTACACTGTAATAAAGTTAATTAACACAAGATGAGGTGAATTGTATTGATCTTGGAGGGGGAGTGGGGCAAATCAGTTACAGTTAATGCAAGGTGAAAGATAATTAAGTAATCTCTGTTAGTGTGTTTAGATGGTGTGATTGGGTCACATTTGACAAGCTGTGGCTATGTTGATTTGCTTACAACCCCCTCATGCACATTTATTAGTCTTCAGAAAACTAATAAAATGGGCATGGGGGGTATTATCGAGACAACAAATGTGAACTAACTGCTAAACACATACAATCAATAATATCTGCATCTGCTTTTACAAGCCACTGCATTCTGTTTTAGACAAAATCTTTACTTTAATTTAATTTAATCATTTTTATTGTATTCAGGAAGAGAATCTTTCTTTAAAAAGTCAATGTGAGCGTGTCAGATTTCTGCAATTCAAATGAAGCCCTCTCTTGTGGCACTAATCTCTTTCCATAAAAAGACACCACATAATGCATTTTAAAGAGGTACCAGTAGAAATAAAAAATTATAGCTAGGGTCCTGAAAGCAGTAGACCCTGTTGTTTTCCTTGATCCTACAAATCGTATCTTTAGGTGGTCCTCCTGGTGTCACCGGGAGGTTGATAAATCTAGCAGGGCCGGATAAGGGCCGGACGCCTTCTCTTTAACCCCCGACACATTTGTGGGAGTGCGCAGTGCCAGACTGGGCCAGCAGCCGACGCATCATTGATCGCACGTATTTACGCACGCTGGATGAACGGAGGCAAAGAGCTGACCGAGGATGATGCTTAGACCGGCTCGGAAGGGCTTTCTCTCGGGGTTTATGTATCAGGCAGCAGCGGTATGGTGGCCGGTTCTGGTGTAAAATGCACTGGAGCAGACCGGGTGTGCTGGTCGGCCTAGCTGAGCTCGGCTGCTGCTGCTCGCCTCCGCCGCTCCCATTTCTATTCTAGTACTTTTTTTTATTCAGCGTTATTATTTCCAGGTCAGAATCACAGTTTCCTGTGCGGCTTGTTTGTACTAAAAATGGCCGGAGATGGCGGTGCTCTGAAGGATATCAATGAGATTAAATCCCAGTTCAGGACCAGAGAGGGCTTCTACAAGCTGCTCACCCTCTCGGACTCGCAGCAGCGGGGCGGGCTGCCGCGGGGTCCGTCCGCCGGAGCCACGCTGGGCCCCGGGGCTGGAACCGGTCCGATACCCGGTGGAGGGGTCGGGCTGCTGCAGGGGCCCGGGGCTGCCGCCGCCGCCGCTGCTGCTGCTGCTGCCGCCGCCGCCTCCTCCTCTTCCAATGCCGCAGCCAACTCCTCTCCGGCAGGTTTCCTGCCGCCGGTCCGGGTCTCCATGGTCAAGCTGCAGCCCGAAGACCCGAGCGAGGAGTCGGAGAGGGTGTGCTTCAACATCGGCAGAGAGCTGTATTTCTACACGTACACCAACATCAAGAAGGTGAGCTTGCTCTTCTTCCTCCGCTCTTGGCCGGAATGACAGGCGTAGCTTAGCATGCTAGCCTTGAACTGCTGATTTGATGCTATTAGCTCGTGTTTCATCATTTTTTATTTTAACAAAAAAAATGGAGCCTCTTTGGCTGCTAATGTTACACACAGCTGGAGAACATGCACGTATTAAACATGTGAGTGTTATGTGCAGTGCAGCAGAGGGGCAGACCATGTTGACTGAATAGACAGTGAATGGTGCATCACCCAGACGGATACAGGGCAACAGTGTTACTATAGGATCAGTAAACAGACAGGAAGGCAATGACAGCACTCTATTCACTGCCTTTATATTAGAAACCCTCCATGAACTAAAGACAGTTTATTCTCTCTGCTGCAATTTTTAAATGTTAATATGGATCTGTGCTTTGCTTTGAATCACACAGTTTGAGTTTTGGAGTTGCTGTAAAAGTACTCATATTTGAAGTGTAATGCAAGGTGACTCAGTTAGAAGCAGGTAGGCTACATTCACAAGAAAACTATTGATTTTTAACGCTTTAAAATCTTAATGTAGTCCTCACACTGCACCACAGGCTCATAAAGAAGTAAAAGTGTGGAAAAACATTATATTTGGCAATGTTTTTAACTATTTAGTGGCAAACATATGTGCACATGACAGAAAAAGGAGTGGAAGGAAGGAGTAGTATCTGCATTTGCTCCTCCTTTACCCAGCTTGGTTTTAGCATTGATAGTATTCACCAAGGATCTTTATTAGAGAGCTGAAAGTGCTCTCAACTAGCTGCACCACTAGCTTCTTAATGAGGAATGTTAATAACCCATTTAGGAGGAATTAGAGGACAAATCTAAAAAGGTTTTCCTTCTAATATGGACATGACATGGATCAATGAGGGAGAAGGTTGTAACCGACTACAATTTTATGTCAAGACTTTAACTTTCACTGCACACTGTCTCAGGTTCAGTATGAAATCACTCCATAAATATAATGAATGTAGTTAATCTGCCAGGAATGTGTGTGTCTTTATTACTGATACAGATCCTGCATGTGTAGATGACAGAGGAAACATGTCACGATTAATATACAGCAGCACATTCAGTATTTAGTTGGTCTGCAGGCAGCATGACGTGCAGTAAATTGTACTCCATATCCTCAGGGGTTCCCAATCTTCCTTATGTCAGCTAACCTTCCTGAGGTTTATACACAGTTTTACCTGCTACCAATACAACACGATTTAACTAGAGCTGCAACAGTTATACAATTAATTGAATAATTTATCTGCAACCAAAATCACAGTTTCAGTCATTTCTCAAGCAAAAACTCTTTTGATTTTGGATTGTTATACAGAAATTGAGCAAATGGATCAAGGATTAAGGATGTTTACTGTCACCACAGTAGGGCTGGGTATCTCAGTACCTTTTAAGGTATCGACTGAAATAAATAAATACCAAGTAGTATCAGAACGTCTCCCGTCAAACAATACCTGCAATCGATCCTTTTTGTATAATATATTAACAGAAAGCATGTGATTGGCTCACTGCCACAGCAGCTACAACCTGTCTGTGGTGGTGAAGTAGTGGTTGCATGTCAGCAGCCAAGATGCCACCTAAACGTTCTACAGTGTGGCTACACTACATGCCTGTTACACTGGATAAAAGCAGGTACACAAAATGTGTGATGGGTATCGAATGAAGTACTCAATTGCTTTCGGTATCACTTTAAGGGTACTTGGATTGGTACTGGTATACTCCAGCCATGTTGGTACATGAAAGAGAACAAAATATCATACTCAGGTCCAGGCGTAGAAATCAGAGGTGAAATTTATCTTACATGTATCATTTACATGTAATAAATATTAATGCAACTTTTGGAGAAAACATTACATTAGCATGAAAACTCATGTCTCTCACATCTGGCCAACACCCAAACTCCCCTAATAAGGTCACCACTGGTGCCGGTATGATCAGGTGTACGGGATCGATGCATAATCATATTTGTTGTGCATTGCCTCTTGAAAGTTATTTCATGATAAAGTGTTTATTAAGCATTTATTAATTTGCAAGACAATAGAGAAGTCACACCATCTGCAGATGTCCTGAAATTGGTTGAAAAGTTTGGTTTGTTTTGTTTTTTTGCATTTGAGCACTAAATCACTGCTCACTGGGGAGCCTTGTCTACTTCTTCAGTCTCATATTTCCAACAATATTATAATGGTATGGTTGGTATTACTTGGATAAAAATATATCAAACTTTTTGATTATATAGCTGATTAAATAGACTTGTACTTAATACAAAAACACTAAACATTTCCTTCATGTTTTATATTATAATACTATGACTTTATGCATGCCTGACAAAGTTGAGAAAATTTAAGTTAAGTTAGCTGCAAAACGTGCTATTTAAGAAAAAATGTAATAACTGGGAGGTTGGCCCGTCACAAGATTTCATAGCCAAGACTTTGATATTTCAAAATATATTTATTCAGCATAATTGAAGAGTAAAATCCCAATCCTCCCAAAATAAAGTTTTGTCCCAGTTCTGGGTTAAGTAAAGTCAGTAAATGATTATTTATTAGTCATCATGAGTCTGTTCTGTCCCAATATTTTATTTGTATCATGGTTGATTGTGACTCTAACATGGTGGACATTAAGACCATGTATATTTCAAATCCTGACAGTGAGGAGTACATTATAATCTAGACCCTCATAGATCAGGTGTGACCTCACCTTACCGTGTTCTGGTGTGGAGACCAATAATACGAGAGAGAGAGATAGAGAAAGAGAGAGAGAGAGAGCGAGAGTTTCCAATCTGGAAATACACCTGCAGCCATGTTGATTTCTGGTCTCGTGTGGCCTCTGTCGGTGGAAACATCAGCAACTCTTGTATGATGGATTTCTCCCTGTGTGATTTTTCAATGTCAGAGCACGCAGCAGCACAAGAAAGAAACCTTCATTCTTCTTCATTGTGACACCAAAACCTGACATTAATCATTGATCTTTTAGATAAATGAAGATGTGGTTTTCCATCAAACTCCACTGGAAATATCTCAGTGTGACTTTTTGTCATCTATGCATTATAATGGATTAATAAAAATAAGAAAAAAACAAATGACATGGCAACTCACCTCTCACACTCGACTTCAATGAGGAAAGAAACAGTTTCCCAGTACAGTATCGTCACACTCACACTCAGACATACAAGCATCTGCAGAGGAGTGAACCCCGAACAGTGGGGCAAATACTTCTTCTTTCACACCAACCTCTAGGAGTTACTGTGACTACTGTGACTACTGTATGCATGATTATACCCAAAAATACATGGCAATGCTCCAGCATTAAAAGATGATTCTTGCTTTTCTTTCATGCAGGAACATACTGTTCAGACACACAAACGTGATCTCTACAACTGTCGCAAAGCATTTTAACCTTTCACGCACAAGTATTATATACACAATCATTTGTTTGCATTCAACATGAACAAATCATTCCCTTCAGAGCCCCTTAAAATATTAGCCGCATTGTCAGCAGATGTTTCTAGCTGTGGTAAATTGTTTCAGTACCGGTTTGTTGTTTTCCAAAGTGTCCTCTGGGACTAGCCTAAACCACCCTGAGGACCTCTAAATGTCCCTGAAACTCACATCTTGGCAGGTGTTTTGCCTGTGCATCACCATTCTCCTCTCCTGTCTCCTTCTTTTTCTTTTTTTTTTTGGGACCGTCTGCAGGCTGTAGACCTCAGCAAGCCAATAGACAAGAGAATCTACAAGGGGACTCAGCCGACATGTCACGACTTCAATCAGTACTCTGCCACAGCGGAGAGTGTAGCTCTCATCGTGGGTTTCTCGGCTGGACAGGTCCAGTATCTCGACCCCATCAAGAAGGAAACCAGTAAACTCTTTAATGAGGAGGTATTGTATTTGTCTGCGTATGTCTGCAAATATTAGATTTTCATCTGTGTTAGGGAAAATTGTGATTGAAGTTTGCTACATTTCAGCAGAGGTAGCTATTTCTCATTCTTTGTATTGATTTTTTTTTCTTCCTACTTTGGATGCCTCATTTAGCCTTTGGAGGCATTCAAACACTATATTCATGCTTTGTTGTATTCATATTTTTCTCTGCATCTACTGAACTGCATTTATCTGTTTAATGGGAATCTCCTTAATGGTATTCCCTATTAAATTTAAGAGGTTGGGAGTGTACATTTGCACTACTGCATGCAGACTTTCTGTTTGCATATCTTCTGAATCTGTTCACCTCCCTGGGATTTACTTTTCTAAATCTTTTTCACTGGTAATCTCCCACTCCCCTGGTTTTCTCTCTCGGTTGATTTCAGTCTTTTTCTTCGTCCCTGCTGCAGCTCACACTTGTTTCTAGCTCTCTGCAGGCATTCCTATGCTTTCTTTCTGTGTGTGCTTCTCTCTGTAGTTTATATATCTATATTCTATATGTCAAATTTAGCTAGTAATGATTTGACTCTACCCTGTGTCCAGTTAATGGCCCAAATATAAAATCAATGTATTCATCATATCTTTATTTTACTCTTACTTTTATTCTTGTCTCCCCCGTGCCTCCTTCTTTCCTCCCCTTTAATCTTCTTTCAAACTCATCTTAAATCCTTCTTTCTTTCCTATATTTTACAAAATCTCTCCTGTCATCTTCCTCTCTGTCCCCACCTTTCATCCTTCCTGTTTTCTAGAGGTTGATAGACAAATCTAAGGTGACGTGTCTTAAATGGCTTCCCAAGTCGGAGAACCTGTTCCTGGCCTCCCATGCAAGCGGCCACCTCTACCTCTACAATGTGGACCACCCATGTGGCACCACGGCCCCACAGTACTCTCTGCTGCGACAGGGTGAAGGCTTTGCCGTTTACGCCTGTAAAACTAAGACGCCGCGCAACCCGCTTTTGCGATGGGCCGTGGGTGAGGGAGGCCTCAACGAGTTTGCTTTCTCCCCAGATGGCGTGCATGTGGCGTGTGTGGGCCAGGACGGCTGCCTGCGTGTCTTCCACTTTGACTCAATGGAACTGCAAGGAGTTATGAAGAGTTACTTTGGTGGGCTGCTGTGTGTGTCGTGGAGCCCCGATGGGAAATATCTCGCCACAGGTGGAGAGGATGACCTGGTTACTGTCTGGTCATTTGCAGAGAGCCGCGTGGTAGCAAGAGGTCATGGTCACAAGTCCTGGGTCAATGTGGTGGCGTTTGACCCCTTTACGACATCCCTGGAAGATGAAGAGCCCATGGAGCTTAGTGGAAGTGAGGAGGACCTCCACCAGGGGGCACCAAATAACTCCATGCACTTTGGCCGGGTTCGAACAAGCAGCACGTTGTCGCGTCTTTCTCGGCACAGCTCTAAAGGCGGCGGCTCGGCAGCAGTCACATACCGGTTTGGTTCAGTGGGGCAGGACACTCAGTTCTGTCTGTGGGACCTGACAGATGATGTGCTATACCCACGCCTGCCGCTGTCCCGCGCCTTCACTAACACTTTTGGACCCTCGCTGTCCAACTCTGGCAGTGGAGGGGTCAACAGCACCTCAGGTGGGGGAGTGGTGGAGGGGCACCATCACCCGCCCAACACTAACACCGGCACCACCACCAACCCGCCAACGCTCCCCTTACCCCTTCCTCGCTCCCTCTCGCGCTCCAACTCTCTGCCCCACCCCGCCGTGGCCAACGCCTCCAAGGGCCAAGGCGCCTCGGAGGGCGGCGGGGGAGGGGGAGGAGGTGGAGGGAGCAGTGGTGGAGGAAACAGTACCCCATTCAGCATCGGTCGCTTTGCCACGCTGTCACTCCAGGAACGCAAGTCGGACAAGTCTGGTGGCAGCGGTGGGGTGGAGAAGGAGCACAAGCGTTACCACAGCCTGGGCAACATCAGCAAAAGCAACGATAAGATCAACGTGGCGCCGCGGAGCAACCGGCTGGACGCAGCCAAGGTCCTGGGCACCACGCTGTGCCCACGCATGCATGAAGTGCCCCTGCTGGAGCCGCTAGTGTGCAAGAAGATTGCACATGAGAGGCTGACCGTGTTGGTGTTCATGGACGACTGCATCATCACAGCCTGCCAAGAGGGTCTCATCTGTACCTGGGCACGACCGGGGAAGGCGGTACGGCTTTATTGAACTTTCATTCATAATACATCATGCTACATACAGTACAATTATTCTCACTGTAATCAATCTATCTGTCAGTTATTTATTCAATTCACAGATTAATTGTTCAGTCGACTGAATGTCAGTAATTGGAAGCAAAAAAAAATCACAGCCCAGCCAGCATGTCCATGTAGGCCCCAAATGGGTTAAATGCGGGCTACGTGGGTACTGAAATGGCATGGGCTTGAACTGGGCAAATTCTGCAGGTCCCAATTTTGCAGGTGGACTGACTTGATGAGCCCCATAAGGGATGTAAGTGGACTAAGTGGGCATGGGCATATTGTATGGGCCCTATATGGTTTCAGAAACACATGTTTTGTTGTTGTGTTGCCCACATGTTTTTTTTTTTTAAGATTTTGTTGGCATAGAATTATTTATCAGTGGACCGACAGGAAATATGTGACATGCACCAAAGGACCTCTTATTGGGATTCGAACCGGGGTCGGCTGCGTATATGGCATGCGCTCTAACCCCTCGACCACCTGCGTGCCCCATGGTCCCCCACATGTGAAGCTTATGTGCGCTGGCTAAATGGCCCCATTTAAAGTCCATTCTGATCCCACTTAGACACCATATGGGCAAAAACATGGGTCCCACATGTGTAACTCACCCATTGGGCCCATTTAAGGGATAAAACACATAATACAGGCACAGAAACAAACAATTAAACTGACATAGACAGTAATTGAGAAACACAGACGATAAACAAACGTATGCTATATAAATCCATGTATCTCAGTGCACACTGATTTGTCATAGTTTTGCCTTAGT
Organism: Scomber japonicus; assembly: GCF_027409825.1. NCBI lineage: Eukaryota > Metazoa > Chordata > Actinopteri > Scombriformes > Scombridae > Scomber > Scomber japonicus. The sequence continues at coordinate 16,772,353 of NC_070583.1, forward strand.
GTTTAAAGCTTTAAACTAAGTACATGTTTTTATTTCTGATGGCAGGGGTTTCCAAATCTTGTGGGCCTTTAACTGGAAGAGAGTATTGACTGAATGTTGTTTTGTGTTTTGCTGGTTTGCAGTCTCCACTAACTGCGTCTTTGCTGCTTATATTTTAAAATCATTGACTAGTTCTGGGCAAGGCTATTAACACACTTAAAAATCTTTTTTTTTAATGAGAGATTTATAAAAATATAATTATGGGTAAACAAGATCTTCTAAGTCAAAAACAGTTAAGGTTAACCTAGACCAGGGATGTCAAACTCATTTTCATTCAAGGGCCACATACAGCCCAATTTGATCTCATGTGGGCCGATTTTTTTACTTTTTTATTTTTTGTAAAGTCAGTGTCTAGCCCAAATATATCTTCAGCCTTTTGAATCATCTAATTGATTGATTGTTTGTTGAATTTGACCTTGGTCAGAAATTTGCTCTGTCATTTACTGACGTACCTGACAGCTCTAATGGTTTTAAAGCTTGCTGCCAGTTCTTCCACTGATGGGACTAAAAAGGTATTAAGTGACCATTGCTGTCAGAACTGACCACTCCATTCCTTTTACATCCAATTGAATTATTCCTTTTCTCTGATTAGGCTGCCGTTTAGTAAGCCTATTGAAATGTCTCCAAAGCAATTTCCCCTTAACTGTACAAAAAAAACAACTCACCACAAAGTAGGCAGTCATAGCTTTTCTTAATTCACTGACCACTTTATTTCTGAGACCTTGTATATATTTTTTTTCTTTTAACGTGAGATCCCTCTTTTTCATTTGCTGACAAATATTGTTATGAACCCAAGACAGAGATGGTGTTTTTGTTTTTTTACCACATTTGAACAGCTTTATACATTTTGGAGTTGTATTTACAAGTCAATCCATCAAGATGTTACTTAAATCATATGTTTGTAGGACTGAATCTTAATTTATATTCTAGGTAAGACAGCTTTATTTATATAGTGCATTTCATACCTAGGGGAAACTCAATGTGGGTTAGGGTTAGGGGTTAGGTAACCCTAACCCTTTGCATAAAAACAAGCATTTAACAGTAAGAATTGTAAGCATAAAACCATACAATTAAAAAGATAAACCAATAAAACCCAATTATAGTAAAAATTGGAAATATTAAAAAAAGAACCCAATTATAATAGAAAAGAAAACAAAGTACAGAAAAATAGAAAGAAAGAAAAGAAAAGAAAAAGCTAGACTAAAATAGAGCATGAAATATGAGAGTGCAACATAAAATAATGATTTGCATTTAAATCATTAAAAGAACATACAGTGCAAATAAGATACTAATTTAAAGTGCTTTAAAAGAGGTCAATCATAAGAAACGTTTTTAACCTGCATCTAAAAATATCCACATTTGGGGCAGATTTCACTTCTGTTGGCAGTTTGTTCTCAGTTGTGTGCAGCATAACCGCTAAAAGCTACTTCACCATGTTTAGTTTGAACTCTGGGCTCAACTATCTGACCTGAGTCAGCCGATCTTAGAGCCCTACAGGGTTTATATTCTATTAGCATGTCATTCATGTATTCTGGACCTAAACCTACTAAACACCTACTTCTACTACTAGTTCAATCTCAATCTGAGGGATTTTGTTGTTTTGAATCCCATTCTGTTGATGATTGACGTTTGGTCTATAGCCAAAAAAAACGCTGGAAACATTTCTTCATCAGTTTCAATTCAAATCAAATTATGATCATAAGCATTAAATCTTGTTTGTTTAAGTTTTGTTGGGCTTTATCATCCAATATTAATATCTCCAAGAAATATAGTTTCATTGTCACAATTTAACAGTTAAAATGTTAAAATGAATCTAAGTTGACAAGACAATATCCAATATTAAACATTCTAAATCAAACGTATTCAGATTAATTTCAGAGCACTTCAGGGGTTCTCTGATATAGATCAGGACTCCCCCTCCTTTTCCTGATGACCTGTCTTTTCTATAACAAGCATACCCAGGAACATCAGTCATAGTTGTTGGAATATTATTGTTCAGCCAAGTTTTACTCTGAGCCAGAAAATTCTAATTAAAGTCTGTCAATAGATGTTCAACCTGATTTTCCTTCAATATAATACACCAAATACTTAAATGACCTGAATTAATTCCTAATTGCCATATTACCTTTGCATTGTTTACAGTTTGAAAATACCTGGTTCTTTTTTGTTTAAGTGCAGCATGACCAATAACACACATCTACTGTACTGTCTTAACATCTCTCCTGGTGAAAGTCAGCTCTGAGATGTTGCTGTTTAATAGACGGCGTGTCTTGGATGGTGTCCAGAGGTAGTATAGCCTACTTATTCCTCTTTTCTGCCAGGCTGGGGATTATTTCTCACACCCCAGGCAGACCAAATTGGTTTATAGACTCAAATTTAAGCTGTATCCATTTCCATAGTCGCGTGGAGGACTGACAGTCCCAGCATTTGATGTTTTACTTATAACCTAACTTATAAGGTGTATATCTCCACTAAGCAATATATAGGAATAGCAGTGTGTTTGAGACATGTCATGGGCTATTTCTTCTGTTATGTTGCACCAAGCCAATTGTCTGTTTGCCAAAAGCTGGAGTATATTACAAAGTATCCACAGCCAAAAAAAGTTCAGTCTTGCTCTTGCCAGGTAAGAGGCTTTGTCCAAGTGGAAAAACAAAACAGCCATAAGAAGGCATACAACTGTTCTCTATGTAACCTTTTCCTTTTAACCCTTACATACTGTTCGGGTCAAATTTGACCCATTTTCACATTTGACAGCTGTAAAAACACCCCAAAAGTCTTTTACCCTAAAATTTGACGACGTTTCCTAAAGTGGCCCAAAATGCACAAACATGAAGATATTTTAAAATGTTATACTTTTGTGTAGGTGCTACACATTTTTGTCTATTGAGGCAGTTTGAGGTCAAATATGACCCATATCTATTGACATGACTTTTAGTTAAATGAATAGTTAATAGTTTTAATAAGATAGTAGTTATGCAGATTTCTTTTTATGATGTAGCAGTGAAGACTGATGGTTCTAATGGTTATACAATAAACCCCACAGTTCCATAACATACTTTCACTTTCAATAAAATACATTTCAATCATTATTGCTATGTTATATTTTCATGTTTTAGGTCAAATAGGACATGATATTGTGTGATAGTAGCAGTTTTTCCCCAAAAACAAGTGGTGTAAAACCTAAAAAATACACTCTCTCTGCTCTCTGAAACATTAATCAAGATTTAATCACACATTTATTGATCAGTCAGATCAGCTATTGATGCTTTGTAAACAGATCTGTGGTTCAAAATGTGGTATAGACACTGCAGGTCTTAATTCCAAAAAATCCGATATGTATCCGATTCAATACCACATTTGAAAGTGGCCTGACTCAGATTTGGAAATGTCAGATTCAATGCGACTTGTGCTGTTCACATTGTCAGAAACAAATCAGATATGGGTCACATTTGAGTAAACAAATCGGATTCAGGTCACTTTTAACTGCGGTGTGAACGTAGCCTTAGACACTTATAGATTCTTGGACCGGGTCACAACTGACCCAGAACATACTGCAAGGGTGTACAATATGAACAGTATGTAAGGGTTAATCTGGATGAGATAGTTGAAAGACACTGACCAAAACAGGCGTGGAGCCGATCAAACCATCTTAAACTTTGTCATTCTCTTTTAAATGAGTAAATCCAGAATAAGCATCCATTATAAATCATAATTAGACAACAACACTGAACTTTGGGAAGTTCATAAGTACAGTGATGTAATGTAAACAAGTCCTTTTCTTGCAGGTCAGGTTATTTTGAGTTTATTTTTTAAAGGGTCGATATTTCAGGCTGCAGCACCTCCAGAGCTAGAGAAATGACTCAACATTTAGAGATTATTTCACCCTTCGTCTTCTCAAAAACAATTTCTTTTTATGTTCCTGCTCCTACAAGTGGAGTGGAGAATGTATTTTTCTTGCTGTGATTGTCCCTGACTGTCTAACTTTTACTATTATGTTTTTTTTTGTCTTTCTTTCTCTTGTTCAGAACTTGACAGCACAAAACGGTAACTCTCCGAGCGGCACAGTGGTATAGCTGGAGGAGAAGCTTTGCACTCATCCCCTCCCTCCACCTCCGTTGTCTTCTGTCTGTCCGACAGCCTCTCCACCCATCCTCAAAAATTTCAAATAAAGGGGCCAACAACCAGAGACCGTACCCTACCACTGCAGTATTATACCCTCAGTGTATCTCTGTTCTTGCCATGACCAAAACCCTGTTCCTTAATGATTTACTCTCATGATGGACACATAGATGGGAAACTTTTGATGCAACAATTTTATGTAAGATGTCAAAATCCGTTACAAGACTAGCCAGGACCACTAGGATACTAGAGCATATCAGCTAGTTAACCATTAGCCATCAGTTATTTGCTTAGACTCAGTTCTGATAGCTAGCTGCAATTGACCATATACACTATATAGCGAAAAGTATGTGGACCCCCCCTTTGTCTTGGGCTGTTTAGGTTGGGTTTGTCTTGGGCTGTTTATGTTGCTTTATGAAGCCTATTAGTTTGAGTGAGGGCAGCAGCATTTGATGTTTTTTCAACCAACTTGCAGCAGTTTGAAGAAAACGTTGTCTTGTTTCAAGATGATGGTGCACCTGTGCTCAAAGCCAGATCCATTATGAAATGGTTCTCCTAGTTTGGTGTGGAAGAACTTGACTGGCCACTACAGAGCCCTTAACCTTAAGCCCATCCAACACATTGGGGATGAACTGTAAGCCAGGCTCTTATTGCTCCAATATCAGTTTTACGCCTCACTAAAACTCTTGAGGCTGAATGGAGCCTGGCTCCAGGAGTGTTCAAAGTGTTCCCAGAAGAGTGAAGGCTGTTTAAACAACAGATGAATGCCTATGATGATATGAGTTTCATTCTCAGTAATCACATATGGGGGTAATGTTCAGGTGTCCACCTTCTTTTGGCCATGTTAAACTTACAACTGTAGTTACATGACTTTAGTTGTTCTTCTTATCACAATGTTTTGTGCTTTATCAAATATGAAGATCTACTGTAGCTTCATGCTTAATAAGTAAGTGAGGTTGGATTTAAATAAGTGATAATGTACCATATGATATGGTGGCATCCTTCATCTCATGTCTGTCATTCTCTGCTATGTGAACTTCAGTGTGTCATTTTGCCACAGAAAATGAAGGTTTTCATTAGGAGTCATCCACTTTTAAAGTTTCAATGTAACCTGGTGTTTCGCTAGAGTTTAATGATTCTAATGGACACCTGCCAAAAAACCAGAAACTCAGAAACTAGTACGATTTATATGGCACCTTTTGTCACAATTTGAAATGATAAATGTCTGATTCTTGGTGTTATTAAGGTGGTCAGCAGTTGTGCTAGAGCTACTATACATTTTACTTGCTCTTAAGAGTTTCCCACCTAGTGCCACTGTGGGAGTAAATTTTATTCCCCAGTGCTTCAGCCCTCTACCAATCCCCCCCACCCCCCCATTTCTCTACAGAAAGACTGCATCAAACAGAGATTGTTTCTCCTCTATCTGTATCCCTGAAGCAACGAGGAGTGAACGGCAGGCCAGGCTCTGTCTTCATGTCTTCAACCCCCTACTCAGTCCCTCCTCCATCTGATAAACCCCCCCCCCCCGCAAAAGACACTGCAAAAGCCACGGCCATTGTATTTAAGTTATTTATTTTATCACAAGACTGTGTAGTAATTTATATTGTAAATACTGAAAATACTCTATTAATACAAAAAGGACTAAACGTGTATGGACATAATGACTTCACAGCAAGGATGCGAAGAAAAAAAAGAGGAGAGATGGAGAATATTAATATATGAAGATCCTTCTATTGTACATAGCAACCACAGTTAAAAAAAATGAATGTCTGCTGTTTTAGGGAACTTGAAGATGTCAATGTGTTTTTATTTCGTGTGATAAGAGTTTCTCCGGTTTGTCCCTGAAAGCGAGCTGAGTTTCAACCCATCGATCAAGGCGGGAACATTTCGGGTCCTTGTGTGACTTTTTAGAGAGAGGGAGGGACCTGAGTCGAGCACAGAGAGCAATCTTTGAAGTGGCTGCTAGCTGTACATTTCAGCTGACTGTCCAAGTTAATAGGTCCAAATAATACTAATTCTGCTGAACATCACACATGGACACACAGCATCTTAATGAATAACTTGCTCACGAACACACACACACACACACCTGCACATTCGGGATGTAAAACAGCTCACGTGTACATGCACTTACACACACACACACACACATGCAATCCCCTTATGGTGTAGCATCATATATACTGTATCTTGGACTCATTCCTGTTGCACCTGAATTGCCTCTTGCAAGAATTTGCACATTCAATAAATCCACAGTCCATCCTGAGCTGCCATGGGTGACACAAGGGGTGTTGTTGTCTTGTTTTGATCTGTGCAGAAACAGCTCTCTCACTCACTCACTGGATATTTAAATGGGTGTACATCTTGACTGAAAGTAGCCATGTGTCAAGATTCAGGTTTATTACTTGCATTATAACCTGTAGAGCTGCAGTGATATCATCCATGCCTGTCTTTATTTTTCTGACTCCGGCGCCATGACCTCACCATTCTTAAAATCACCTACAAAGCTGTGATTTGGCTATGTTGCTTTTCCAGCCAAGAAAACAGCCGTTAAACACCAGATGACCCAAAAAAAAAAAAAACGAGAGCCAGAGCAAAACACTTTCTGTGCAGCTTTTTTTTCCCATTTCACTGCATTTTTACTGCCTTTTGTGACACATGTTTGAGTGCTCGCTACTGTCTGCCATGTTGTAATCATTTCAGGAGTCAATAAACCAAGTTGGAAGAAAAAAAATAGCTATGCCAAGCTGCTAATCTACATGCCAAACCACTTCTAAACCATAAACCAGAGAGAAAGGGGGCTGCAGAGGTGTTTCTGAACAGGATCTATCTGTCTTATGATTTTTGTTGTTTTTCTTTTGCCATAACCAGCTACTGACTGATTCACCTGTCTTATATGTCAATGCCAATTTAAAACTTGCAGCATGCCCGCAGAATTTTTATTTATTTTTTGTCAGCCTTTTTGGTTTTTTTTTGTTCTTTTTTTTGTGTGTGTGTGAGTTATAGAGTTACCTGCCTGACAATGCATCCTATAAATAGCAGAGCATTTTCCAGGACTGCAGGAGCCAAGGTTTTGCCCTTGGAGCAACAGATAAAACCACCAGTTATCTCTCTCTGCGTACTAGCCAGTGTTGAGGCGGGTGGGATTGTTGCACTCCCTATACTCTCCTTCTGTAGTCATAGCAACAGCATGTCTTCCGAGTGTATCTCGAATGAGCACATAGGCTTATAGGGGTCAGTCTTGGCTTTAAGGCTAAATTAATGCTTCATCACGATGTCTGAGATAAGAAGGGGGAAAAATTAGGATCTGCTTTCTTCAGATGTTAAAGGAATAATTCACATTCAAAAAAGTGATCTAAAACATAGATTCAACCTTCATCCTAAAACACTGACGGACAAAAGTTTTTAATTTCTCCAAACAGGTTGTGCAACTGAATCCAAGTATTTTGTGATTAACATTACATTAAATCTCACATTTAAAGGTGGTCAGAGCTGCATTTCTCCATCCAATTGTTGTGTGTGTGTGGATGCAAATGTAAACCTGGCTGTATTAAAGTGAGCCTGGTCAGTATATTGGTATTTATACATGATGCAAAACCTCGCAAACTCACACACACACACTCACTCACTCACTCACTCTCTCTCTCTCTCTCTCTCTCTCTCTCTCTCTAATCATGTCTCTCTTTTTTATTGTTATCCCATTTCTTTTAAAATCAAGTGTGCAAAAAGTAATCACAGCCCTCTTCTTTAGCTTTACTTCAAATGCAAATGTGTATTTCTCTGTTAACCAGTGAGCTCAGGTCCTCATTATTAAAATAAAATGAGCGGGGGAAACATAATATATATTCTTTTTCTTATCAAAAACAATTGCTAATACAAGATATATTTGAGACACATTCAAATGAATGCAGATTTAAACATAATCAGGATGTTTTGTATTTGAATAAAAGATAGCAGGTCTGGATTTTCCTCCCAATTTATTAAATGATTACAATCATGGGCACTGTCTGTGAGGAAGGTTTATATGAGGTAAATCTGAGATTTTGTGTACATGACGCAGTTGTTCAGCCTTGGATTATCCTGCACTTTAACATTTCATATTTACTGGCCAAAATTGTGAGTCGTGTTCAATTTTTTTTCAGCCACTAGAAAAACATGAGAGGGAGTAAAAAATATAACGATCCTGCTCCAGAACTGAAGAGCTGAAATAGACATGACTGCAGGTGTAAAGAGATCAGTTAGTGTGTGTCTAACTTTGCAAAAAGAAGTAGGAATCTCTGTTTTTTGGAGTACATCGTCACCTCATAATATCTGCTACTCACATCTTCTATTTGATATGTTTAAGTCAATCTCAATTGATTGCTTTAGAAAGTCATAATTAACTGCTTGATTAAGATTACAGTAGGACAATTATGACACTAAAGGCCACACCATCACAATAATAATAATCATTATGAGCAAGCCTTTGGTTTATAATGGAACATATATGAGGGCTCATGCCAGAATACTTCTGCAATATGGAGCCCAGATGTGGTTACTGCCAAACTCTCATAACAAAATATGAATCCCGCCTCATTAAACAGCATCCTGCAGATCAGTGGTTCATCTCCAAAACAAGAAATTCTTATTCGAAGACTTAATATTTCTGACAAAATACAAGAGTCAGTGTTTAAATGTCTATGTGTACCTCCTGTGCTTTAAAAACAACCCAAATTAGTTTGAATGTTGTGCTTCCTTTTGAGAAACTAAAGTATTCATGCCTGTTAGATAAACACCGATCATTAAGCCCAATTTTAGAGCAAAAATACTGGGATTTTGGGAAATACTGAAGAGGCTGTGAACTCGGAGAGAAAAGCTTAGATTGTAGGAACAGCCACAAACTCCACACAGCCCGAGAAAATCCAATGATTCACCTCTCACCTCTATACAAATTTACTTACAGCTCATAACTCATTCTCTGAATCCAGTTTTTGCTTCACTCAGTAGTTTTCTTAAGGATTTAGAAACATTTACCAGATATTTAATTTTATATGTTATCAGTCTGTCTATGAGCAGAACAAAAAAAACAACAAATGCTCAGTCCAAAGAGCAAAAGCTGGGTCAATGACGCTAAGAGAACAACAAAAAACACATTAGGATGCCAGAATAAACAGAACGATTGAAGCTCACACTGTTTTTTCCTCTTAAAGCCTTGTTTTGCAACTCAGAGAAACATTCAGTACCAAGGGAACAAATATCATTCCATATACAGTATGTTGTATGTATAGCACATTTCTGAAGTTATAGTTTTTTATTTGATATTTCAGGCTGAAGCAAGATGAGTAAGAATTTTTTTTAATGTTCTGAGTTTATTTTTATTTATCTGTGTGTATGTTTGAAATATGCATTCTCTATTACCATACAGTTACCACATGCACAAACCCACACACACACACACACACACTAACAGACACACACCCACATTTGCACACACACACACAGAGATCACACACACGCTTTCACACACTTGCCTGTCCTGGTGGAAGTTATAACAGCAGAATGACGTCACTGTATCCAGTTTGTATATGGAGATCTGTTATTAAAACATTGGAACTGAAATAATCTCTGTTCATGTGTGTGTGTGTGTGTGTGTGTGTGTGTGTGTGTGTGTGTGTGTGTGTGTGTGTGTGTGTGTGTGTGTCCTGACATGTTGTGTTCATACTGGTTTTATTGGGTATATTTCAGTATATTACACTACGATGATACCGGTTAAATGTGTACTGTCAATAGCCACAGAGAAACACAGAGAACAGAGAAACTATTAGTGTTATGAACTTAGTATTTTACTATAAAATATTTATTTACCAATCAATGTAAAGTGAAATTTGTCAAATATTAGGATCTATGGTGAACATGAAAAGGATCATGTCAGTGTCACATGTTTTTAGCCCATTAATCACACACTAACACTAGCAGATATGTGTGATCCTTTGGGTGTGTGTCCTGACATGACTGACACGTTGTCATGTTGATTTTTTTCCTTAAGCGTTTTTTCTCCTTGAGCATGGCAAAACATATTTGGACTTCTTTTTTTTATTATTACTATCAAATTACATCATCTATAATCACAAAATAACTAAAATCAATTGATTTACAACCCAAAAAAAAATTACTGCAGATGAAGTGCATGGGATGATGCACTTTTGTCTACTATGGTGGTCCACAAAATCGTGTAAGTAAACTGTATTTATATATTTTGCAGCTTGGTAGTTACTGAAAGCAAAACACGCTTTTTGTTTTAACGACAGAGGGCAGTGCAGACAGACACGGTCACTTTTCCTTTCTGCTGCTTGACGAGAAAAAGAAGTACCGACATGATGTGACGTTCAGGGTGACGTCTCAACAGCGACGTCTCTTCTTCCAATGATGGGAGGATCGTCTGGGTGTGTCAAGCCGGAGACTGACAGAGTACATCCGGAAACTCCTAATTCTGTGCTTACAATAAAATCTGTAAAAAAAAAAAAGTGATCAAATTTCTTACTTTGACCTCGGAGATTACTAAACCTCCGCTTCACCTGCTTATTGTTATTTTTTATATACATTTAATTTGACTATTATTCCTTTGCAGACACTTTTAAGCAAAGCAGCACACAAATGAGCAAAAATCAGAGTCACAGTGGTGCAATGCAGCCCATATTACTAACAGTTTTTTAATATGTGTTTTTTGGGGTCTATTTAATGTTGTATTGGTTTTATGACTCAGTGTGTTTTTAATGACTTGCACTCTGGGCTTCTTTCCTCTCCTACACAATTAATATGACTTTCCTTTACTGTGTAATATTATATTTTAACCTCTGTTATTTACCATAGTTTGTTAATGTAACTGGATGAGGTAGAACTAGTTTTAACATTTTAATATTTTAACATACACACTCACCCCCACAGGTAAGTTATCAGACCTAATGAAACATGAAGTTTAATGACCTCACATAAATCCCATCCCACAGAAACTGAACACCTGAGAAAATATTCAAGAGCTTCATTCTATACTAATGCATTGTATTTTTCATAAGTTGATTATATGTTTAGTGCATAAAAATATAATTTAGTACTAACTTTAGCTGTAGAATTAATGTAATGGAGTAATACACCATATTTCCCTCTGAACAATAACAGTCAAGTGGAATACTTTCCACCACTGCCAAAACCTATGTGTAGTCCTTGTCAGTTCCTCATTAGTTAATATCTGGAGCACCTGGGTCCCTGCCTACACTCATTTACCTGATTGTGTGCAGCTTTCATTTCACTTTATCTCTCTGCATGAATACTGATCCTCATACTCAATATCTCACCAGCCCCTGTGTGTGTGTGTGTTTGCTTTTTGCCATGTGTGCAAATAAATCACTGAACTCTGAACTGTGGACTTTATACTGTTCAGGTTCAGGCACTCTGGCTCCCATCCTTCCTGAAATCCTATTTTACACTGTGGATACTTTTACAAACAATGATCTTGTATTAACTCTTTATATACTGTTCATATTCTGTCTCATAATTAGTCTCTACACCAATTCACATTCATAAATTCCCTGTTAGTTATTAATACATGTTTGATTAATCAAATGGAAAAAAGACATTCACATTTTAATAAACACAGCTAAAACTTGTATATTTGCATACATAAAAATATGTATCAGCTGCACAAAAATAAAATACATTTGATTTCCATTTTGTATACTGTGGGTCACATTAGAAAAAGAAATGTGTATAGAGGGTTCTTTCAGTCAAAACCCTGACCCTGAAGAGTATGTAAGGGTTAATTCAGTACTTCCATGTTGTGAAACCCAGTGACTCGAAATCAATACAGATTCGTTTTACTACACTGGACACACCTACACTTAATGGATTTTAGTGCTACTGCACTGTTACATGTAACAGCATTACATAATTTAATTACAAAATAAATGTGAAATCTATTACATTTACTGAGAAAAAATGTGTTATTAAATTAGAGTGAAAATGTTGATGGTTACAAAGGGGGTTACATCTGAAGTCACACCTTTAAGATTTTGCTCAGGAGGGTTTTTTCCTCATTTTTTAATATTTAACATCTTACTGAAAAAATATATTGCTGTTTTTAATTCTTTGAAATCAATAGCTTTTTATATTTTGTAAATAAATCATGATGGGGGCTTATTTAGAGCACACATGGACTTAAATGGTGTCACAGTATACAATTAAACCCATACCAGACTTTTGGCTTTTTTCATCAAATATCTTTATTTTATATTATAAAAACCAACATAAATTAATGAATACATTTTCAAATCTTGCTTTATAAGAAATGATCTCCCTTATTAATCATGTAATTGAAATAGTTACATTACTTATTACATTTTTAAAAAGGGTAACTACTAATCTGTAACCTATTACATTTCAAAAATAACCTTCTCAACCATGTTTATTTTAATATGAATTCATCTTTCATGTCATGTGACACAGTGACATACATGCTGCTGACTGAGAGCCAATCATGTGAGCTCAATTAGACCCTTGCTTTGAAAACAATGACAGGAAGCGTTGTTTCCTTACACTTGCACACTTGACAGAGTGTAGGAAAGGTCTTTTTGGGTCTGTCCTCGATCCTGCCATGCAAGAATAAACAATAATCACAAAGAGAAGAATCGATTCAGCGAGCAAATTGAACATGGAGAAGAAAGAGGAGAGCGTCGTGGTTAAACGGTAAGACTGCTTCTTAAAAAAAATACTCGTTTATTGAGGTTTTAGTCCGTGTTATGTGTTTACTGCAACTTTCCTACACGCGTCTCACTGAGGAAAACAATACAGGCTGAGCAGCATAGTGTTATTTGTCTCCTCACCAGGTTTATATATATGACATAAACATGCAGGCCAGGGAGCCTCACACAGCAGGGTTAAGACTATACACACATAAATAAGCGAAGAAAAGCAGAATACATGACAAGAAATACAGTTTTTGCAAGATAACCAGCTTTGAAAATGGATAAATATATAGGTCAATATAAACCAAAGCAAACGATTCAATCTCCTTTTTTAATGCTTATTGGGCTTTAAAGGAGCATTTACCTTATGAGCACTCCTCTCTTTCAACACCCTATAAAGGCCTTGTTCACACTGCCCTGAAGGAGACATGTTGCTGTTGTCTAGGCTATTACATAACCTTGACATGAGATGAACTGTATTTTGGTTATCCATGGATCAGCCTGTCTTCCTCTCTCTCTCTCTCTCTCTCTCTCTCTCTCTCTCTCTTCTTCATCTTTCATGTGTTGTCTGTGTTATTAACATGTTACTGCTGTGAATGTGACTTCTGTAGCCATCTTGAGTAGGACTTCCTGGAAGAAGAGATCTTATATCTCAGTGGGACCCTTAAGGCTAAATAGCCTAAAGATAGACGGATGGGTAGATAGAGAGATAAGATACAACTATAACATTACTGTATAACTTTACATTACAAATTATCATTAAAATCAATATAAATAGGTCTTTAATTTCCTTTTTAAAGGAAACACAGAGGGTTCCTCTTTAGCTGCTTAAAGATAAACCTGAAGATAAGATCTGGCTGCAACAGAAAATGACAGAAAGTCTCTGCAGGGAGGAATAAGGTTGTTTAAAGCTTTATAAATAAGTAAAAGTTGTTTTATTTGGTTTATTTATGGTTCTTAGCTTATATGAATTAAAGCATTTCTAGTGTATTTGTATCCAGATGTGGCATGAATCTGTGTGTAGTGTCCTGTATTGTCATTATAGTGAATCAGAAGTCCACAGATTGCTCACTAGTGTAATCATAAGTGCTGTTTTGCCTCGAGGATTCACATTGACTCACATTTCACATTACATTGCTTTTGCTTGTGCTATTAACACCTGCAGCTACAGAAACATGGAGTGGTTATGTTGTTCATGTTGTGATTCACACAGTACGGTGTTGACTTTTTAACTTTTCAAAATTAGTCACGACACACTTGAAAAATGCATTATATTGTATATTGTTCCTTTTACCTCTCTCAGGACATTTACTTACCGAACAGTTAACTTAAAATTAAAATGCAGTAATGTTTGTTTTTAGAAGGATATAAAGTCAATCAATTAATCAAGTCAGTCTATAAAGATGTATTTAAATGAACAGAACAGTCTATATTGAATTTTGAAACTTTTATTCAGCATTCTTCCCTCCTCAGACGTTTGTACTCTCCAGTCAACAAATCTTTATCACACCTACCTGACTGTAACATTACTGTGATAAAATAATCTCCCCTCAAAGCTCCACTTACACTTTAGTTTTTCCTCTTACAAAAAAAATAAGAGATGATGCACCAAATGATGTTATTCAGTCTGTAATGTAGCTGTAATGTAAAGCCAACTGTTATATCTTAATATAAATGAAGTGTAAGCCCCATAGTCGTTGGCAACTCCAGTGCAAAATATGTTACTATCACTGTCATCCTAAAGCCAGAACCAGTGGAGAAAAACAAAGCTCTTTTGATTTCGACATGGGGGGCGGATATGTACGTTTGCGCCCACGTGTGTGTTTGAAAGGAGCAGCGGACTTTGTGCCATCTCACACACACACACTGAGTTGACCAAAAAATAAACCACTTTCAGCCCTCTCTGCTCTGATGTAGTCTGCTCCAACCCAAACAAACTCAAACTCAGTGTGTTGTTTAGAGTTGACAATGTCAGCAGGGGATACAAGACGTGCATGTGCTTTTTTGGGGGGGCTGCTAGTTAGTCTTTGCTCAGGACTTCCTCATACTTCCCTTCCCTCCTCATGTACTGTACATTTTGCCTTGTTTTTGTCGTGGAAATGCTGTGCTCTTGGTGAAGAATGAAATAGAAACTTCCGTCAGCCGACAAGGTTTTATTAAAAGACCCCGAGCATGGGGAAACTTAGGCATTTATACCTGAGGGAAAGGCCCGCCTCTGGGGCGTGTTTAACATCCTTTGTCTGCTGTGGGGTCGGCCTCTTACCTATGGTGTGCTTTCACACACTTGTCTTTCACAGGTATTGGCACCGACCCCCTGAAGTGTGAAGTTAAGAGGTCTAGACAACACAATTTAAAATACAAAAGGGTTTGAATATTGATGAGAAAGTGGGAGGATGGTGTCTCAGGTAGTAGAAATGCAAAGGAATTGAATTTACAATTACAGTTAAAAGTCTGATATGTTGGTGAGACAGTGGGGGGTTTGGTATCTTACAAAGAAGTTGAAATTACTATTACATTTTCATCTTTCTTTCATTTTCTCTCACTTTAAACTCTCCTGACAACACTAAATATATGTGAATGTGTGTCTCTGACTCTCTCCACCTGTTTTGAGGAGGACAATAGAGGACATTGTTTGTATTTATGGCCGACCTGACCTGGCCTGACCTGTTTATCCTTTTACTGCAGTTCACACATACTGTACACATTCATGTTTGTGTACTCATGTTGTGGGGACTTGACTTGTTATGGGGTGAAAAAGCAAGTTCCATTGATGTAAATCATTAATTTTATGGTAAACGCTTGGTTTAAAGTTAAGGTTAGTTTAGGGTTAGGGTAAGGTTTATTCTTAGGTATGTGGTGGTGGTGGTGGTTAAGGTTAGGTACTAATAAAATTAAGCCTATATAATGTCCCCAAAAGTCTACATAATATTTCACAGGCTACTTGCGGGGACAGATTTCAGACTAAAGACCAGTTAATTTGGGATAGTTTGTCCAAAAACTGTGCCCTCATTTTGTAAAAAGCAGGTTTCTGGGTCAGTGGTTAAGGCTTGTCTCCAGGAGAGAGACTTAAGTCTGTGTAATCCCTAAAAGAATGTGTGTGTTTATGTTAGAAGAAGGTTAGGGGTGTGCCCTGAAGAGTGTGGTGTCCTTGTTTAGAGAGTGTGTCTGTGTGTCTGTGTGTGTGTGTGCGTGTGTGTGTGTGTGTGTGTGTGCGTGTGTGTGTGTGTGTGTGTGTGTGTGTGTGTGTCTGTGTGTGTGTGTTTGCGTGTGTGCGCACGTGCACGTGCACACGCATGTGTGTGTCTGTGTGTGTGGGTGTATTCCCTCACACACTCTCCCAGGACGGCTCATGCAACTAAACCACACGTCATTAAACCACAGTTTGTTCTCCAGCATACACATAAACTCTTCTGTTTGGTGTTAAGCATGTCCCACACAGGCAGTGTAACACACACACACACACACACACACACACACACACACACACACACACACACACACAGGCACATACTGGTTGAGCAATAACAACTGGTCTCCAAACTGCAGCGCTGCTCTCTGACCGGGACAGTCTGTTCCCTCAAGCTCCTCCCCACTCACTGCTGCTGTTGCTGTGAGACACTGAAGGACTGGAATAAGTACTATTATTAACAGGAGTACTATAATTAACTGTAGTTGAAGTAGTATTAACAGGAGTAGTCCTGTTATTAGCAGGAGTAGTACTATTGTTAACAGTACTAGTACTATTTTAGCAGAGGTATTAGTGTTTACAGTAGTAGTAGCAATAGTATTAACAAAAGAAGAATTATTATGAAAAGCAGTTGAATTAATAGTAGTAGTAGTAGTATAGATATTAACAGTAGTAGTAGTATTTATAACAGTGGTAGTTGTAGTAATAATAGTAGTAACAATAGTATTATTAATAGTAGTAGTAGTAGTAGTAGTGGTATTAATAGTAGCAGTAGTAGTAGTAGTGGTATTAACAGAAGTAGTATTATTAACAGTGGTAGCAACAGTATGATAAATAGTAGTAGTAGTAGTATTTATAACAGTGGTAGTTGTAGTAATATTAGTAGTAGTAGTAGTATTAACATAAGTAGTATTATTAACAGTTGAAACAACAGTATTATGAACAATAGTAGTAGTAACTGTTGTATCCACAGTAGTATTATGAACAGTAGTATTATTAGTTTTAACAGTGGTAGTCATATTTTATGAATTACACTGATGATGATGGAGACAAACATGCAGTTTGTCACCTGATATTTTTTTTACACAAGAAATGTTCAGTTATTGTTCAAATAATTAAAAAAACTACTAAAGGTGGTATCTTCTGTCTACCTCATTAAAAACCCAGACTCTATGAATATGAACATATGTTTCATTTCAAAAGTATGTTACTAATAATGATATTGTTTTTATATTTAAAAAAAGGTGAAAATCCATAAAATAGCATCTACCCCTCGCCCTCATTAAAAATCCCAGAATGAATATGCTAATTTATTTTTAAGTTGAACTGTTGAGCACAAGATATCTCTTCCTTCACTGTAAAGTTGACCAGAATTGGCTCCAAACTAGTTGTCACTAATCCTGCTCGTAGGTCTGCTGCCTTAAACTTAGTCCTCAGTGTCCTCAGAGAAACCTTCCACTTTCAGCAGATAAATATATAAATAATATTTATCTATATTTAGAATAAATAAATATGGTGAACAAAAGTCAACCAAACCAAACATTCCCAGAGCTGCACCCTCATTATTTATCATTTAAATCATCTGTCAGAAAGTCCCCTGTCAGTTCAGCACTTTCTCAGGCTGCTCTGAGAATAAAGCCTATGAGATCATGTGAGTAATGTGACAAAGCTACACAGTGAGATTTCAGAAGGAGCCTCCTTAATTCCTGCTGAGTTAAATCATCCTCCGTGTGACTCGATCAAAAGTCTCAATTCCTCAAAAGCAGCTTGCGTTGTGTTTGTGTGTTTGTCATTCCTCTAGAGATGCCACACAACGATACACCATGGTCGACGTGCGGTTCTGGATGATGTCGATTCGTGTTGTTCATTCTCAGAGTCTTTCTGCATGTCTCAGTGTGTCTCTACATGCCTGTGTGTGTGTGTGTGTGTGTGTGTGTGTGTGTGTGTGTATAATGGTTGTTGTATCTTTGTTTGTGGTCTACTGGTGTGTGTTCAGCTGCACTTCCTTTGACATGTAGCATCACAAACCTCAAATATATATAAAAATACATTTGACAAGAGGTATTGTGTTAGCAGCTGCTGGCATGTGCACACCACCTGTTACATAAACTTGTCGTGTGATGTGGTCTTTATTTACTCAAAAGATGTTGTGTTGACAGGTCTGCATGCAGGGACTGCTACTAAGCGCAGCACACCTTATTCTAGCGCAGCACACTGTTCTCTAATACACAGAAGAGGTCCTGTATAACTGATCAACTGAGTATTTATAATATTTCTCCAAACCAGTCTAACAAGCCCTGTAAAGCTGTTGATCCTAAAGGTTAACACACACCAGCAAACAAAACTGCAATGAAAGAGCCAGTTTATTTAAAATACTGTTCATACATTCAAGTCACAGTATTAAGGACCCTTTTTTTCTGAAGGATGAATCCCTGACAGTCTTTGAACTGAACTGAATCTGTAGTTTATTTTCTTCTTTATCTACAGTAATCTATTAGCTATTTTATTCTATTAGATGATCAAGATGTCCTCCAATGACTTGTTTTGTCCACAACCCAAAGATACTGTCAAAACAAATTAAAGAAACCAGAGAATATTCACATTATTCACTATTTCACTACTAAAGAATGAATCAAAACGATTAATTGATTGTCAAGATAGTTGGCCATTAATTGAACAGTGTGAAACTAATCAATTAATCACGCAACTGTGGCAGCTCTAGTACAAAACTTCATAAGCAAGTTGGTTTTCAGTCCAAATATAGATGGAAACTATAAAGTCTCACATTTTCTGGCTTCATTTGTGCAAACAAGGGAAATATAAATGTGTAGTTGTGTATGAAAATAATGTAAAGTGTTCAATTCAGGATTCATTTAGACCAATTTAGTTGCTTATCTCCATATTTAGTTTCTGTGCTGTCATTTAAGATGTGAAATCAGACTGGTCTTACTAACATTATAGCGTCATAACTCACCCACCACTCTGCTTATGACATATACACACAGACATGTAACTAATTATAAAAGATAGTTCATTCTTCTGAGAGTTAATATTGCATATTATTGAGTGTGTGTGTGCAGCACTGCTTTGTGATGCACACACAGATTAAACCGAGTGTTGCATCCTGTGAAGCTGCCTGCAGTTTGAACTCCTGCACAGACAGCCTAGAGCCTACATATGTGGCCTGCTATGCTCGAATAGAATTACAGGCATCTGAGGCAATGTCATGCAGCCTCCTATCCTTTTTCATATTATGTAATGGTGTTGGCTGTTGGCTTGTTGTGCAGCGCGGGGTCAGGATGTGTCCTCTAGTGCCTTTTCCAGGACGTTGTCAGGGGACACGCCATAGAGAATCAGCTGAAGAGAAGGAGCAGAACTTTGCTTCAATAAAATAGGAATGAAAAAAGACAGTTATTGATAATTAATGCTACAGAAATGGTTCACATTATTATTAATGTCAGTTTTTCTCTCTATAGCCTACTCATATTAGGCAATAAATTAGGAATCTTTAACAGTTGCTGTCTTAAAAACCACACATCCCTGGTGTAAAGGAGTTATGTAATGTTTTTGTTTTAATATATTGAACTTGTTGATTAAACATAAAGTACAAAAAAGTAAAAATATGTCTTCTATGTAAACTAAAACATCAGTGAAATGAAACCAGCTCAAAACCTAACACATAGCAGGACTGTGTATGAGTCACTAGAAGCTTTTATTTTGAAATGATGGATAAAGGAGTTTTTTTTAATTGAACACACAATAGAACAAAACATAGAGAAACAGACATCTTCTCATAAGGACTATAGGTGTTTGACAATAAGACCCACTTTTCTGAGCTTGCTTTATGGAACGGACCCCTGAAGCGGCAAAATTCCTTGTTGCTGGTGTTTCTTTAAAGCTGAGAGCAGCAGAGTCTCTGGTTTCCTTTAGGCTTGGGTCATAGCATTGTATATAGTAAAACTGTAACATGAGGAATTGCAGACGTTATTGCATGGTGTATAATATGGTTTTGTATTGTAGTATAAACTCTTTTTAAAGTCACAGCTGATGAGTTATTTTTGAACTGGCACTCAGCTGGTATCTCCTGTCTTGTCCTTGTTGTTAAATGTAATATTTAGAACAATTGTATTCCATTACCTATAATGTAAGATCATGCCAAACTATTTGATATGGTGTCTTATTGAGAATTATGTGTTTTTAAGCAACATTTTTGCTATAATCCTCTAATATATTCTCCCAATATGGATTAAAAGCAGAAATGTTATGCTGGGTCCACAAAAAAAGAATGTGTGAAAGTTATTCATACGTTTTTCACATTTTAACACCCTTTAAATTTGACTCAAAAAAACCGTCATTGACCCATTTTTAGTTTCAAAGAGCAGAAGTTACTCCTGTTTAAAGTCATTTCAAATGGAGCCTATTCTGATTCTAATTTGATTTGATTGCTTTCCGCCCACTCTGCAAAACACTGCTTTTGTAAGAGTGTGAGTGAGTGAGAGAGAAATTAAACCCTGCTTTTGTCCTATCAGCACATGTTTCTGGATGCTGAGAGAGAGGGAAGAACAGACGGGGAGGGAGCGAAGGAGGATCTGGACGCTTTCCCAGCCGCTGAGATAAATAACATTCTGTTCTCTGCAGTTTGGGACATTTCTCTATTTTTGCTCTTAGAAAATGTTCCCACTTTGGGGGGTGGGCTCAAGTCCCATATAAAGAGATGGAAGTCTTAATGTCTGTCCCCCCCCTGTCAAAAACAGCAGAGATGGATTTATAGCAGGTTCACTGCTTTGGTTCCTTTGGTTGACTCAAGGAAACCCCTAGGGGAATGTTGGAGGGTCTCAGGACAAAACCAAAGACTTTTTAAGATTTCAGACTTTAAAAGGGCAATAAATCAAAGTTTGAATCACATCAAACATAATGGAAAGGATTAGTGAGAATTCTTTTAGAGTAAGCTTGTGTATTTCTATCTACTGTATATTCTATAATGCAGGAAAGCTCCTTGATGTTGGTATTGGATCAAATTCCCAAATCCTCAAATTTGTGGATATAGTCTGCAGCTCTGAAAATCTGAAAGAGCACTTTAATTTTACATTCAATGATCTGCGTTATTTAGTGGATGTGACTTAATTAGATGATATGATTTTGAAATGTAACAAATGATGATGTTTTAGAGGTCACAGCAGCAGAAATGTAATGTTTAAAGTTTCTAAAGGTCACTAATATAAAACAGTGCATACTAATATAGCTTTATTTACAGTGTCTTTCATCAGGGTTTACTTCATTTGTATTACCTTATTGCTGAACTTGTGTTACAGAAATGCACTTGTGTGTTTTTATCAAAGAAACAGTTTGTCTATATCCAGAGAAAAAAGGAAACACATGCTGACACCTGAGAGTTGATTTTGAATAAAAATGTTTAAAAGGATGAGAAGAAGTGAAGTAAGGAGTGTGATTTGTTCATCATGAGCTTCTTGCTGATGTGTTTTTTTTTTGATCCCATCTTGTTTTTCTTCCACATTCCTTCTTTCATCTCCACATCTATTCTCCTCTTCCAATCCCCCTCACTCTCTCTCCATCTCACCTCCCTCATTCATTCCTTTCCCTTCTACTTCTTTATCTTGTTTCTGTCATCTACTGATCTAATCCTTCCTTTTCTTTTTCCTCCTCCTCTTCCTACTCCTCCTTTTGATTCTTTCCCTCTCATTTTTTTAATATTTTCATTTTCTTCCTCTTCTTTCTCTAAACATATCTCTCCTGTCCCAATATACAAACCCACTCCTGTCCCCTCTCCTCCTCCACCTCTGTCTTTTTACTTCTTCCTCCTTCTTTCCTCCTCCTCCTCCTCCAGGAGCAGTTCGGAGCAGAGGAAGCTTCATTCCCGTGATGCAGCCAGGTGTAGGCGGAGTAAGGAGACGGAGGTGTTTTACGAGCTCGCCCACACTCTGCCGCTCCCCCGCCGAGTCTCCACCCATCTGGACAAAGCCGCCATCATGAGAGTCGCCCTCAGCTTCCTGCGCATGCGCCACCTCCTCAAACCTGGTGAGAAGCACATCTGCAGAGAGTCGTCCAGTTTTACACCAACCACATATTTCAGCTTTAGCTTTGTATCCTTATTTCCTGTGTTAAGGCCTAAACTTGCCAACTTTAAAAAACATCTTTTGGTATTGCAGTGATTGCTCGGCCTCCACCTGGCTGATACAGCTTTATATTTTACCCCATGTCTCAGTTGTCTCAATTAAAACGTCTCTTTCATCCACGTCTCCCCTTCATGACTGAAGGAGTTTCAATTGTGAACTCAGTCAGGCTTCACGGGCTGCTCGATTGGGGGGTGGGGGTGGGGGTGGGGATTTAAAAAGCAGCACTCTTCATACTTTTTGTACATTCAGTGTGAGTGTTTTTTCTTTTTTTTGTTATTCTGGTGATGTGAGTTGGCTAGGCGATGTGTGAGAACAGAGTAATGAACTCATCAATAATGAAAGGTGCATTGGCTGAACTTATATTACTCAGCTGACAAATATGAAAAATGCATCAGGTTTCTGACGCGTGGCTACGCTGACAGTTTTCATACCTGAAAACTTTGGAGGGAAAAAAGAGAGTTTATTTTACCTTAATAGTTAGTGAAAAGTTTTTTGAGCTAATGACAAGGTTAAATTAAGCAGCAGTGTGTCTAATCACTTGGAAAATAGGATAACTTCATTGACTGTCAAAATAAGAAAATGTATTTACATTTTTTTTATAAAAACTCCACTCACAAATAAGTGTCTATCAATACTCTGAAACAAGTTTGCTGGAATAATCATCTGGTTGTTTTTGTTGTTTTTTTTAATCAACAGGTGAGAATCAGAAGGAGGAGTCTGAAAAGGAGGAGGAGGAGCTGCATGAAGACCCAATGGACTGTTTCTACCCTCAGGTCCTGGCCGGCTTCGTCATGGTGATGACGGAGGAGGGAGACATGATCTACCTGACTGAAAACGTCAGCAGACACATCGGTATCACTCAGGTATGTGTATGAGGTTTCGGGGGGAGGGTCAAGTTGCTTTTAGGATGTTGGAATGTGTGTATTGATAATTTTGTCATTGCAATTTTGCACAACTTTGTGGATTCTGTTATTGATTTTAATTTATTGTGTGGTCCATCTACCTGCCCAGGGACTATGGGCTGAAAATGGCAACTTGTGTAATGCATCTCTCCTTGTTTTATACAAGGTTAATGTTTTGTTTTGCACTGTCCTCATTTAAATAAAATAAAAATTAAAAATTACGGCAGACAGAAATTGATGAGAATGATCATTAGTTTCACATTTGCTGGTAAAAACATTGTGCACAAACAGATCATATTGACTCTAATATATTCATATATTTAGTATGTTTGTAATAGAAGTTTCTCTGAAGAAAAGCACATACGATGGAGTGATGAATCTTTCTCTTTTACTCAGTACATGCCAGCATGGAGAAGGACACACAGTTGTTCTGCCAAGCAACAACTAGTTTCAGCTTTTATAGAGTACCTCCCAGTGGAATTTGAATAAGACAGGGTGACAAAGTAATAAAGTACAACCAAAGAAGTCGTAAAGTAATAAAAGACAGAAACCCTTCAAAGACTACTGGTATCACGTGCTGACCCCCTACTAGGTCAAAAGATGGTCAGTTTACTTTTGATGTCTTATCTAGTGTAACAAAAGGCCTGAGGCTTTCCTAACACAGTCCCTCACACAACAATTCCCTCACATTCCCCCCTTTTGACACAAAGTGTCAACCAAATATTTACATAATAATATCAGGCATCACCATGTAATAGGGAATTGTAAAATTAAAATACAACAAAGGGAAAAACACATTACTATGAAATGACAATGACTTAAAGAAAACTCATCATATGTTGTCATCTAAATCAATTTATCTGAATGGGTTTCCCTGGAGCCCATTCTGGCATGACATATGATTGTGGATTATAGTCACTGGATGGCTCAATTGATCTTTTAAGGAACAATCATGTCTTGTTCCCTCCAACCACAATGCCCAACCAATTGTATAGAAGAGCTTGCATACAGGTTTGAGCACATGCACAAAACACAAAGAAATTCCAAACACAATCAGAGCACGGATACATATATGACTGACCATGAACCCCTATGGGCCAAATATGTCTGTTAAACTTAAAATCAAACAAAATAAAAACTTTCCTATGCATAATTCAAACCAAAAAACATGCAATCATCATCACAGTTTTGAAGAAGTTTTGCAGTGTGGGGTTGAATCACATCGCAGAATCTTCAACCTATGTGATTTGGGCACAGTAGAAGGTCACCTACCATGGAGAGGTTACCAGAACTTACGATGCATGGTGGTATGGATTCCATCTCATGTAGTCAAAAACATTATTTTAACAATAAACCTGGGAGCGTACCTGACACAATGAGTCCCTCATGACACAAATATTCCCTCACATGTTTCACACATTTTAAAGGTGCTTGCTTAAGTTCCCCATTCAAGAGTCTGTGTCAGCTGCTGTTCAGTGTGACCGTCCTGTGAAATTCTCCTTTATGAAAGCCAGTGGTCTCACATGTTCCACTACTAGCATTATAGTAATTCTGTATATATTAGACTTTGTGGGTCTAGATTTTACTACACTGGCTTTTCTCTACTGTAGGATCTAAAATGTATATTTGCCTGTGTTTATGTATTTCTTTGGGCTACACGCATTACGTTTCTTGCATTGATTGACACATGGGTTTTACCTGTTCACTTGGGTGGCGGCGAGAGTTTAGACAAAGGGGGTTAGTATGGCTCTGATATCGTCACCATATTATCACAAATCACATCAGGCATTGTTCAATCATTACAGTGCAACAGTCTTTTTTGTTCTTTCATTCACTAAACATTATTAAAACTTGTAACATCTGGACTTCAGCATGAATACGAGACTACTTAGTTTCAGTGGCATTTTTTTTTTTTTTTTTTTTTTTTTGTTGATAGTATGTTACGACCCAAAAAACTTTTAATGGAGGAGGGAAATAACAACTGGTATTAGCAATAACAGAAACAAGAGGACAATTGAAGTATGACGGCAAAACCAAGGATTTATTTAACAAATCAGAACAATAAACCAAAAATTCCAGCTCAAGAAACAACTCAGGACGGTCTTAACTTAAAATAAAGAAGCCGATATGACACAACACCACTACTAGTCACTAAACACGTATCACAGAGTCACACACAAGTCAACATTAATTGCACTGCCGGATGGCCCACTGGCACAGAAAAGGAGAGGCTGGAGTCTTATACTGAGGCTGATTGCAATGGGGCACAGCTGTGGAGATCAGCTAAGGTAAAAGGAGGGCAGCACCTGTCAAGAGAAAGGGAAAAAAAAACACAGCAACAAACATAAAGCAAACACACTACGGCACGTAACATAGTAATTGTTACATTGCCTCTTTCTTTAGTGGGAGTTACTGTTTTTTTACTGTAAGCCCCTAGGACAGTATGTGACCTATTCTCAGTAACTCGAGCAAGATGTAGAGAGACGGAGAGAGATAGAAGACGTCCCATAAATCTATTTTTATCTCCGTTTTGAGATCAAGTTTATCATTGAAACACAACTAGGTTACTATAACTGGACACTGAAATATAGAGCGAGACTTCCTGTCCCACTGTGTCTCGTAGCGGCTGTAATGATTTCATCCTGCAATCGTGACATTCAATGTTACTTCTCTCAGCAAAGATTCAGCACAATCATTTAATAAGATGGAATGATTTCACAAACAAAAACTAAGTCCAGATAGGCCTCTAACTAAGGCGCTTGTTTTTACATTTAACATGTGCACAAAATACAGACTACAGAATACATTGGAAAGAATTACCCGAATGCTTTTTTTAATGCTAGTCGAAGCCTCAAGTTACTGACAGTTGTTTTTTATTGTCCACAGCTGGACTTGCTGGGTCACAGCATCTACGACTTTGTTCATCCATGTGATCAGGAGGAGCTCCGAGACCTGCTGACAGTACGTCCAGGTAAGACGCACCATTTATTATCATGATAGAATTTTAAAAATCCTTAAAATATAGATAGAGATAATATTCAAGATTTCCTACTTGATTTCAAACAGCTATTTATTTTCTCGGCAAAGAAATAATTTGATCGTAATTTCATGTTATAAGATGATTAGATGCTCTTTAATTTCTCTTTCTGTCCTCTATCCATCATCATTATGGCTGTCATATAACACAGTGGCAGAGATGAGTAGCAGCTGTTTTTTTAACCCTTTCATTCATGAATTATATATGATAACCTCAGTCAGGATTTTTTCCCCCTAGGTTTTTATTTCTCTTTAGGCATGAAAAAACTGTAATATTAGTTGAGAGGGTCTTCTGTATACAGATGTGACCAAAAAAACGGTACTGTAGATGAAGTGTTTGGGATGATGCACTTTGGTGGCTGAAGTGCAACTACGCCTTCAAAATCCATGCATGAAGGGGTTAAAGACCTCTGCAACTTATTTTTGTGCTTTCAGTCATTTTTATTAAAATATTTCTGACCTTTTTTAAATACATAATAACTCAAACATGGAGCTTTGTTTTTTTCTTTTTTTAAAGGTTGATGAAACTTGTGTGAGTGAGGGGAGTTTAAACTTTGTTGTGTTGTTTTTCAGGCTTGAGTAAGAAACCACTGACGGAGCAGGCGAGCGAGAGGAACTTCTTCCTGAGAATGAAGAGCACGCTGACCAGCAGGGGGCGCACCGTCAACATCAAATCTGCCACCTGGAAGGTACAGTTTTCTTTATTTAAACATCTTGTTCAGATAGTTCAGTAACAAACAGTCGAGGACACACACACACACACACACACACACACACACACACACACACACACACACACACACAGCAGAGATTAAAGGTTTCTAACTCAAGTGAATGGGGGAAGTGCATCCAAACCTCTAGACTACACAGAGCCAAAGTCCAGCCTTGAAATGATATGAGTGGGTCAGATGTCAGACCTTGTTCTCTTCATGCTCCAGCGCTGTGTTCCTGTTTCACTCAGAAACACACACTCAGTACATAAAGTACATATTCACGCACTTACTACAACAGATGTCCTGTCATTGTTTGTTGGTGGAGCTGTAGATGGGAGCTCTGAACTTTGAGGTTGTATTTTAAGTGTTGGAAATGAAGACATGACTTTGAGATTAAATACTAATTTGTTAAAGTCTCAGGTTTCAGCCTGATGATATTCTGAAGCATAAATAGCACAACACAGGGACAGAAATACCGCAACACAGCTTGCATATTTAAGTGCATTAAAGGGACTTAATTAATAGATTTGTACAACAAAATCTTGCAGCTTGACTACAGACTTGTGACCTGACTTTACATGACATAAACGACACTTGCTTGGCTCTAAGATGAGTTTGACACAGCAGCACAAAAGTTAAGAATTTTTACATTAAGAAGTTAGTAAGAAATAAAATAAAAGCGATAAAATAAGAGTAAAAGATGCAAAAAAATAGATAGAACCTGGCTCTCTTAAACCTAAATTGAATGGAACCCTTATTAATAATGATAATTAATAATCATTGTTACATTTTATGCACATATTTCCTATATTTTCTGTTTGTATCTTTATAAAGAGAACAAAAAATAAATATGGATGGTCATTAAAACTTTGCTAAAACCACAACGCTAGTGGTGACCTAAGACTTTTTCACAGAACTGTACATACATTATAGCTCTATCTCAGTGACGTGCGGTGAGGTTCATGTCTGGTGAGGCACTGACTTCATCACAATCAGATTTACAAACATATGAACCCTACAGAGTAGCTTATTCACCATTTGATTGGCAGCAGTTAACAGGTTATGTTTAAACTCTCATATCAGCTTTCTTTACACATACAAACTGTAGCACACAAAAAAACACATTTAATTTAAAAAACGTTATTATGGTCTTACCTTTAAATGAAGTCCATGCGGCGCTCCTTCTGGACAAAAGCATCGATAACTTGTTTGTAGAAGTTGTAGCTTACTGTCACTTATTCTGCAGCTAATGAGTCGTAATAAGAATCACTGGGATCAGGAGCGCCCCCTGCCAAGAGGCCGGAGAACTGCGTGCCTCACTTAGTGACTTTTTGCAGCCGTTTTATGCTGCTCAGCACACGAAACACGCTACAAACACTGTACATTATATCATCAGCTAAACTATGGAAATTTAGTTCATATAGTAAAAGTGTTTGAACATGTTAATAGCGACATACAGAGAGACAGCTGTACAGCTGTACTGTCTCACTGCATAGCATGCCAGCGCAGTAAGCCGAGTCATTGCGCAATCCATGGTGAGGCTCGCCTGGCTGCTGCCTCACTGCGTGTCTCTTTTCAGTGTTTGATCAGTACATGTGAAACTTCAGCGATTTTGAATTAAAAATAATCCGAAAATGGTAAAGTTAGATAGAAAATAACGTTATAGTGCAAATCACTGGACAAATATAACCATTTATTATTGTTTTCATTTTTAAGTCTTTTTCCATGAAAACAGGTGAGGCACGGCCTCACCTGCCTCCCCTGACCGCACGTCACTGCTCTATCTGTTGTATATACATGTGCAATATCTGTGACAGTTTAAGTGCTGACAGTTTGTGATATCATACAGCAGTATGGTTTTAAAGATACTGGTAGCTGTGGTGCTGTCTAATCTGATGGCTGATGGCACAAAGAAGCCATCTTGGCACTTAGAGGCACTTTGCTGGATGAGTCTGTGGCTGAATGTGCTCCTGAGACACCTCAGCTCGGTTTCATCTTCCCTCGCATCCCCTTCTCTGTCACTGCCTCCATACTGTCTGAACCGTCCCCACCAGCTTGCCCAATTTGTTGGCAACACAAGTCCCAGTAGCACCTCCCCAGCTCACCACTGCCAAGAATATAACACTAGTCACCACAGACTGGCAGACCAGCTTATAGCAGCTTATCGTTCACATATTAAAGGACCTGAGCCTCAGAAAGATTTAGTGAAATTGAAGTATTAAAGTATAATTTTGGAATTGGTACTAAATAGCCTCTAAATGTATCTTTCTCCCTCTCTGCAGGTTCTTCACTGCACAGGTCACATGCGGTCATTTGGCGGCTCGTCGTCGCCCCCTGCTGCCAGAGTGATGACCCTGCTGTGTGAGCCTGTTCCTCACCCGTCCAGCGTGGAATTCCCTCTGGACACCTGCACCTTTCTCACCCGCCACAGCATGGACCTGCGCTTCACACATTGCGAGGGCAGGTAGGAGGAACCTTGACCTTTGACCTCCTGTGGGGATGGGATGAGAGAGAGAGAAGAGAGGAGAGGGAACCAGAATATGAAATCACAGAGAGAAAACCTTGTTTATTAAATAATTCCTCTGTTTTTCTTCTCTTCTTCTTCTTTCTGTTTCCAGGGTGACAGAGTTGGTGGGATACAAACCTGACGATCTGATTGGACGCTCTGCATTTGAGTTTCATCATGCGCTCGACTCCGATCACGTCAACAAGAGCCTGCACACATGTGAGTGTGTATGAGTGTGTATGAGTGTGTATGAGTGTGTATGAGTGTGTATGTGTCAGAAAAAAGACACAAATGTAATTTATAATGATGTGATTATGAACAAAATAGCTTTATTTTCCTTGTTTTTAACTTAAGTATTCAGTACATCTTCATAACCAGCTAAAAACATATTTATATAATCTGGCTTTTAATTAATGTCATTTTACTGAAAGTCTTTTTACATTTTTTTGTCTAGTTTTACTAAATGTATCTTTCTTTTACTCTGTTTTATTTGCTGTTGTTTTATTGTAGTTTTTTCTGTAAAGCACTTTGAGCTACATGCCTTGTATGAAAGGTGCTCTGTACATAAAGTGTATTATCATTATTATTATTATTATTATTATTATTATTATTATTATTATTATTATTATATTTTAAAAAGACCTGAAATACAGTATTAATAATGGATATAAACATCTAGACTTTCTTTTAAAACAGAATTTGTCACTAATAGGTCAACCCTCTACCTGCAAAATGTCTCATTTTAAAATTAAAATTGTTGTTGTTGTTTTTTTTTCCTTTTTCATATATTTGCATATCTGAGGTTATTGAGTGTGTTTTTTATTCTTTTGTTTAAAAAATTATAGATTTTTTTTGGTCCATAACTTTGGTGCTGCAGAATTATGTCATAAGTCTGTAAATAAACCAGATAAAAATTTTATTAATGCCACAGTCCTTCAACATTTCCAGGTATTTACATCTGAATCTGATACACAATCTAGAAGATAACAATAATATTTAGTTGCAAATCATTTGCTTGCAATAACTGCATCAAGCCTGTGACCCATTGAAATCACCACACTTTTACATTCTTCTTTTGTGATGCTTTTCCAGGCTTTCACCGCAGCCTCTTTCAGTTGCCTGTGTACTTTTTGTCCATCCTTCTTTACCTGTCTCTTCTCTGCCTCTCTGTCCACACTGTGCAGTGCTGTCCAAAGGTCAGGTTAGCACCAGACATTACCGTTTCCTGGCGAACAGCGGCGGCTTCGTCTGGGCAGAGACTCAGGCCACCGTACTCTACAGCAGCAAGACGTCGCAACCCGAGGCCGTAGTCTGCCTCAACTTTATACTCAGGTACTGTGTGTCACATAACGGTGGATCCAACAAGAGTTAGGACAGAGCTGCAAACTCCTCCGAGACTAAAAGATTATTAAAAATACTTTTCTGTTCTCTCTCTTCACCTCCTCTGTCGTCGTCTCCTTCTGCAGTGCCGTGGAGCAGCCGGACGTCATTTTCTCTGTTGAGCAGATTCGTTGCAGCCAGCTGCCTAAAGCCGAACCTCAGTCCCCTTCACCCGCAGAGGAGGAAGTTTGTGAGACTGCTGACAGTGAGTGTCAGACCGAGGACGCAGATTTGAAGCCCGGCAGCTCTGCAGAGCTTTTCTTCAAACTGAGTGTGAAGCCAGGGGAGCTTCTCCAGCTGGCTCCAGAGGCCGGAGACACCATCGTACCACTGACAGGAGGTTTGTCACACTTTTATATTCACATGAGCATCACTGCGTCTTTTAAAAATAATGTATTAATTTACTCCATTTTCTACACAATAATAACAATAATGATAACTTTATTAATATAGCACCTTTCATACATGAAATGTAGATCAAAGTGCTTTACATAAGAAATTACATGCTTCACATGAAAAGGACATAAAAGGAGCTTAAAAACATGTAAAGGAACATTAATGTAATATAAAAAACATACATTTAATAAACACAAAACAGGAACAAAATGTCTCTTTATCAGAATCAAATGTTCAAACTGCATTAAGGTTCATACACTAGTACTGATTTACTTAAACCACATTGACACATGCACATATGATGAATGTAATACTGATATTTTAACTACTAATATGACTGCTTGTACTTATAGAATAAGTTGCACTTAAATATGCAAAAATTAAATATATAGAAATAAACAACAGATAATGCAAGTAAAATATCCAAAGTAAAAACATTGCCAAATAATACATTCAATTATACTGTTTTTTATGCTTTTACATTTTTCATTTATATTTTGTGATTGTGGCTGTGTGGCACTTTTTGCACTACTGCACCACTTTTATTGTCTTGTCAGTGATGTATTATTTCAACTATGTATCGTATTGTCGTGTATTGCTTGACTGCAGCTCTGTGTAGCACTTTTGCCCAAGACAAATTTCCCCTCAGGACATTAAAGTTTATCTTGAGGCTTGTTTTATGACTTTAATATCAAAGAGTACAACATTTCTCAGTTATCGAGTTACAGTTTAACTTCAGTGATCTCTATCCGACTCGTTGGGAACATCAGACAGAAAATTACAAACACGTGATCATTTGGATCTTTCATCTTTCATTGTCTTTTGTCTCTGTCAGACTTTACCGAGCTGTCCTTTGCCCACCCACTCAGTCTGAGCTCCGTGCTGGACCACCCGCAGGACCTGTGCACACCACAGCTCCGACAGCTCCTCTCACCCATCTTCAACCCCCTCACTCCACCATCATCATCATCATCATCATCATTATCACCAATCTCCACATCTGATTCTGAGCCGGTAAATATAAGCTTTAACTATTTAATCTTCTTTTTTTCATGTGGATATTTGTTTGTTTTTTTTTGACAGATGTAATAATTGTCGACCTCCCTCAGAGCTGCATTGAGGAGGAGGTGATGGACTACAGCATGATCTCGCAGTTCTTTGCAGAAGATGAAGAAAAGGAACAGATGCTGGAGGTAAAAGGAGAACACGCAGATATATAAATTCATCTAGATTAGAAGACCACATTTCTGCCTTTTCCTCTCTTCTTTACAACATCATAAAATCTGAAGGGCTAGCAAAATGTCACAAATATCCACACGACAATCTCAGGATGGAAAATTAGATTGTAAAAATATTTCTTCTTCCGTGAAAAACAATGTAGAAGTATTTATTGTTTTTCTAAATAACTTAAACCACTCAAGATTAGCTGCTTATGCGCATTTTCTACATTGATATTCTACTCACTTTCTATTAGTGGAATCATTTTTATTATAAACTGAACATAAAAAAACAGCTTTTGTTTTCAATTTGTAATAAAATGAGTGTAATCAGATATGTTTCTTGTAGATAATCCAAATTCAGTTTGTGATGTGCTCTTCAAAAGGGCAGAAGAATGCAAGATTGAGATAAAGATCCTGACCTTTTAACCTTTTAAGAATCCATCAGATAGGGTTAGGGTTAGGGTTAGTCCTGGTTGAGATTTGATACTGTAGCTGTAAAAAGTAACAACGATTCTCATGTTTGAGCATTAAAATGCGTTTCCAAGTGGAAGCTCACAAATTTCCACATGATATAGGACTTCTTTTCTGTCATTTAAAATAAAATGCCACTGAAACTGTGATAATGTAGTGTCTGTGGTTCCATTTGACATTTTTGTGCACAACTTTTCATTTATGGACGTGGGTGTCCATCAGTATTTCTCTCTGACTTTTAATATCCTGTCTTGTCTTTTTCTCAGGACATGGAGGGGATGGACCTGGACATGTTGGCTCCTTACATCTCTATGGACGATGACTTCCAGCTGACCTTCCTCAGCAACCTTCCAGAGGAAACTATCAACCCTCCTTCCTCTTCGTCTGAGCCCTTGGCTATGACGCCTGCAGTCACAGCAAGCAGGAAACGGTACGATCCAGTAGTTCCCTCTGCACATTTATCCTTCAAAGACCTTCAATAGTGCAATGGAAATGTTAGGACGTCTTCATAACCCTAAAATGATCAAATAAGAGGGCAAAAGTGTAAGAAATATGTGTGCTTAAGAGAGAGATGGAGCAGATGTTTGACAGTAAACATGGTAACTAGATGAGAAGGGATGAATGTGAAAGTGTCATAAATATGCAAGCGTGTGTCAAAATGTATCATACATAAAAAGATGAGGGATCATCCTCCTGCAGCAATGTGCAACATCTGCTGTGTTTCTTACACTTGTGCTGAAGCCTTTTAATTTAATAATTAGTCATGTTATATGTCTGACATGAAATCATTTAGGAGTCTCTCTCTCTCTCTATCTCTCTCTCTGTCTCTCTCTGTCTCTCTCTCTCTCTTTTAGGACCCATAACCCAGATGAGGAAATGCCATCCCAACTGATGATTCAGGACAAGAGACAGAAACAGGAGCCTTGCTCACTAGAAGAGAAACTACTTCTCACCCACAAATTACTGGTGAGTGGAGGAAGAGGAGGAGCAAATGTTTCTCGCCCCCTTCTTAAAGCAGCTACTAGAGCATGAAACAATTCAAAGGCGGATTATTTCCTGCCTCGAGAACTTTCCCGTGTTAGTAATCAGCTTCTTGAATTTGGCCAGAAACAAGTGAGACTGTCAGAGAAATGATGTACTGCTGCTTCTGCTGCAGGAAGAGAATTAATCATGATAGAAGACAACATTTCAACCCTTGAACTTTCTTCAGAGCGGAGAGGAAGAAAACAGCTTCGACTGTTATGTGAAAAAGACTCCTTGTGTTAGTTTGCTTTGATTCAGATCAGTTTTAGTTGTTTTCAAGTTCCGTCTGCAGTTAAATACTAAAAATGTTGATGTTGTAAATGCTGACGGCGCTTTCATCCAAACCATCTGTCAGCGTTATAAGTCAGGAAGCAGCAAAAAATGAGTGGTTATTAGAGGATTGATGAGTGTCAGCAGCTGCACATTAAAGCCCTGATCACTGTTATTCAATATTTCAATCACATTTTCATGTTTTTTTCTCAAATAATGAAGTTTAGAAAGGATTTATGCACTGTATGGTAATCATTATTGTTAGCTTCATTCATTTTAATATATTACCTTTAAAAACCAGTGTGTAAAAAGCTCACAGCTCGCTATTACTATTAATGAAACCACATTTTCAGGGTCAGTTAACGACTAAAAGTGTTTTTAACCTCTGTGTTTGAGTTTCTGTCGCTTCTCTGACTTTTTGTTTTTTTACTTCTTGCTCAGGGCTCTCTGGAGGAAACCGACCAATCAGATCTACTCCTGGACCCGGGCCCGGAAGGACGGAGTAAGCTGCTCACAGACAGAGACCCTATTTTAGGAGGCGGACAAGGAATCTGTGAGACCGCGGGTAGGACACATTTTTAGGGACATTAAATAGACACACATTCATTTATCAGAGACTAAACCCAACCACTGACCCAAAAAACATCTTTTTCCCATTGGGGACACAGGTTTTGTCCTTAGTTGCAGAAGCTGTCCCCAATGAACTGTTCTATCCTCAGATTTCAGTCAGACTGTCACTGCATGTGACTCCCCATCTCCCTCACACTCCTCATTTCCTGTCACCTCTCTGTTGTCTAACAGTAAAAACCTGTTTAGCTCCCAGATGTGCAACTCAAAAATATCAGGAGTGTTCAGGTGACATGGTGCCATCTGGTGGCCATATTGGAGACCTACATCTCCCCTGCATTAACAGGATTCAGTTGTCATGATTCTCTTATAAACTGTGATTACATAATAGTTGAATTCTCTCAAATGACTTATATCATCTGTTTTTCATGACATATGAAACAGTGATAATGGTTTTGATGCTGTTTTTCAGATCCACATTTTAAAGTTATTATGCTTTTACATTACTCTTTTGACTTTTTTAACATCTACTTCTTTTCTTTTACTTGTAGATACTTGTAGATATTCTTCTATCTACAGTTTACATATACAGTTTACACTGCAATACATATTTATCTAAAATCCCATTCCTGATATTAATATGTCACATATCTGGATAATAACATCTGATTATAGGAATCCGATTGGTATTAATAAGTGTTCTGCTCATATTGATTCTGCCTGGACCTGGAAATGTGCATGTTGTGTCCCTCTGAAGCAACTTTGTCCAACCTAACAGTATCTTTCTGTCTTTCTGTTTCTCTGTAGCTCTGATGAGGGAAATATTCGTAGCACGCCCACCTGACCTGTCGCCGCCTCTCTCACCTATGACTTGATAAAGCACTGGTCAGTCGAGAGTTGGCTCAACTTCTGTGTTTTTTTTAAAGACCAGAAACTCAAACGCCGGATCTGTCTGCAACCATAGCAACCTGAGCACACAAACTAAAAAAAAACACACCACAAACTCATAACGCACATACAAAAAAAGTTATTTAGACTCGCATAATTCTGTGTAACCCTGGTGTTGCTTGTAGCTGAACCACAACAGGCAGTTTCTTTGGAGGGGTTTTCCCTCATCAGTCTCTCACTGTGAAACAAAAGCTGATGGAGGAGTTGTGAGGTCAGACTGACGGTGCTGCAGTCCGCTTACTTTAACCCGACACTGCTTATTCGCTCGATTTTCCTCTGCATTTACACTTTATCACCGATTTTAAAAAGGACCAGTCTGTAGGATTTAGTGACATCTGGTGGTGAGGATGCAAAATAAACCAACTGATTACCCCTCTCCTCTCCTTCCAAGCGAGTAGGAGGACCTTCAGTGGCTGCGAAACTCGCACAAAAAACACGAAAGACCCACTACTAATGTAGAAACATGGCTGATGCATTAAGGTTTCATTCTAAGGTAAAGAAAATCACACTTATGAATATTATGTTCCATTTCTGTAAAGCTGATTTCACTATTTACCCCTAAATTCTACATACTGCACCTTTTTATTGTGACCTGTCTGTGTCATGGAAAACAGCAGGTGGTGCTAAATCTTTCAAAATAAAAGTTGTGAAAAAAGAGAAGATGTACATGGGTTAAACAATGTGACAAACCTGAAAAGTCTTTCTCTTTGCAGCTTTTCAAGTTTTCTGACTCACATTTAATCCCTTCTTTCATTATCATCATCATCATCATTTAAACCTGTGCAGGAACACATAACTGCTCTGCTTTAACTTTGAGCCAACATCTATATAATAGGAGCAACATTATCTCCAGTTTCTTCTTCTTCTTCTGTTTTGTTTTCCGAGTTCAAAACAAAACAAAACATGCGAACATCAGTGGCATCGATCGTTTCAGTGGCATCTTTTTATACAGTTGTACTAAACATTTTATTTTTTAAATGGTGCATTTACTAGAAAAAGTGAATTTTCAACTGTTACTACTTGGTTATCTTGCCTGAGTCAACAATCCCCTGCGATTTTACTCTTGCTGTTTGTTTTAATCCTCTTGAGGTGTCAGGCGGGTGCAGTTTATTTTTTATCAAACACTCCCTATAAGCTAAATTTGAGCCAATAAATTTTTAAAAAATCTAACATTTTAGTAAAATGTACTTTTAAATACATTACTATAAATATAAAAATCTGTGTTTTTCCTATGTTGGAAATCTTTTCAGTTATTAAAAAGTGGACTAAACCAAACCATGTAACCTGTTGATACATGCAGTTTGATACATCCTTTTATTATAACTTTGAAATATATCATTGATAAACTCACAGTATTGATGCAGTTATCATTAATGAGGCAAAAAGTTGAGTTAGTTTCTCTTCATATTTGTTAGAAATGTTATAAAAAACACTAGTATTCATGTTTTCGTCATGTATAAGTTTGATTTTTCTTTTTTTTGGACTTGTATGAAAATTTGCCTCCTCATGTAAGTAGAGTTAGATGAAATTATTGTGATGCTACAACAGCTGAGATGTAGCAGTTTGTTTTTTTAAATTTGTTTAGATGGTAGAAGAAAGATTTTCTTATCTCATATTAATGTCAGCTGCCAACTTCTCAAATGTATGAGAAATGACCTTTTTTTTGTTCATTTCAGACATGTTAACTCTTCCAAAGTTCTCTGTGCCTTTTTATCATCCGGTAAAAAAAAAAACATTTTACTGTTTTTTCTCTGTAAAAATAAACAAAAACCACACACAGGCTTTACTCTAAATGCTTCCAATGATTGAAATCGTGGGAGAAATTTAAATACTGTAATGTAATGTTTTCCTTTTTATTTTTACAATTTATCCTGTATGCATTCTTGAGTTAATAAAGCTGTTGAAGCACAAGTAGAAGCTACCGTGTGATCTGTATTCAGAGAGGAGGAGGAGGAGGAGGAGGAGGAGGTAAATGTTTACCTTCCCACAAACAGGAACATCCATTCATGGTAGTGCAGGTCCGATCATCTCGTCACTGTCATAAAAGTCTGCTCAGTGTCAGTGTGCACGTAGGATGAGCCTCTATTTGTTACAACCTGTCCACAAGAAAGGGGAGAATGTTTAACTAAAGATGATATATTACATTAAATTAGCAGAATATATAATGTATGGGGTGTTGATGTCTGTAGGATCAGTACAAGGTGTGCAGAGTTGGGAAGGTTACTTTGGAAATGTAATAGGTTACAGATTACTAGTTACTCTATTTATGTAATAAGTAATGTAACTATTTCAATTACTTCATCAAAGTAATGTAACTCATTGCATTTGATTACTTTTCTAATTTTCTAACTAATGTTTTCAGCTGTTAGGGTAAGTGTACCCATTAAGCACCAAAATCTAAGTTCAGGTGTGTTTCATGAATACTGACATGATTTAGTAGAGAAATAATTTCTTATAAAGCAAGATTTATCTCTCATTTGAAAATGTATTCATTAGTTCATGTAGATTGTAGAATATAAAATAAAGACATTTGATGAAAAAAGTCAAAAGTCTGGTATGGACTTAATTGGTACTGTGACACCATTTAAGTCCATGTGTGCTCTAAATAAGCCGACGTCATGATTTATTTACAAAATATAAAAATATTGACATCAAAGAATTAAAAAAAGCAATATATGTATTCAGTAACATGTTAAATATTAAAAAATGAGGAAAAACCCTCCTGAGAAAAATAAGGTCTACGGTCTGATTTCAGATGTAACCCTCTTAGTAATCATCAACATTTTCATTAGTAACTGTAATTTAATGACACATTTTTTTCTCAGTAACTGTAAAAGATTAAAGTTACATTTAGAGAAATAACAAAGACATAACTAAACAGCAGTCAGAGGAGAGTGAGCAAGCTGCCTGAGCTGCAGCATGGTGTTAATAATTAGACCTCACTGTGGGTCCTCAGGTGTCACCAGCTACCCTAACAAGCACCTGAAAAAACAGGTAAACAGCCGACAGGTGAACACACAGGACAGCAGGGGTCACCACACATGAAAGTAAAATTCCAACTATAAAACAGGAACGCTGCTGTTGAGTGACACAAAGCAGGTTACGTTGACTGTAAACTGCTGCTGTGTTTAATCTACTTACAGTCCACAAAGAAAATATAAACATCTCCACAGTGGTATAAAAAAAAGTGATGCATCTCACTGGAAATAACTCATTTTGTTGTTGGGTTTGCAAAAAAGTTTGTGGTGGATGCGCACATCCAGAAAAAGAAAGAAAGCAGGTGCTGGACCAAGCCGGCACACTGCAGCTCCCAATGCAGTTAGATCTTTTTAGGATATCACCAATACCAATGATAATACCAATACAATACAATACAATACAATACAGTACACCAATATTACCAATGGTGATATCCTCAATAAATCTACCTGTTGTTGGCTTTGCATCCATTTGAAGCAACATATCAGAACTTTAACTTCTGAGTTGATCATACAGATGGATTTCAGCTTTCTAATATGAATATAACATTTAGAGCAGAAGGTAAATGTTTGACATGTTTATGATGACTTCAAATAGAGCATACATGTGTTATTTTGGACTTGTAATGAATGTTTATACCCAGTGATGTTGTTAGTTTTACTCAAACCTAGTCATATCTACTCGATTAATAAGTCATTGATAAATAATTAGCCTTTTTTGGAGGGGTTGTCACAGTTTCCAAGGGAGACGAAGAAAACAAGGGCATATGACTATTTATTTACATGTATGTTTGAGTTGCACACATTTAAAATGACTGAAATAAGCTAAACTATATTACTTTTACTTATCCAAAGTATCTGAAGATTTCCTCCACGACTGCATACTGTCCAGGGTCAAATTTGACCCATTTTAACATTTAAGAGCTGTAAAAACACCCACTACTCATTTTCTCTAGGTGGGCTTATCCTAATGTGACCCTGAATATACAAACATGGAGATAAAAAGCACATTGTTTTAAATCACCATTCAAACATGTTGCTGTATGTCTTTATATTCTATAAAATGTTATCCTGGATCATAAAAAATCGTTTTTTATGTCTTTTTTTCCCCATAAATGATTAGAATACACTCTTCATTAATGACTGATGGGGAATTTATGAATGTGAATTGGTGTAGAGACTGATTATGAGCCAGAATATGAACAATATGTGAGGGTTTATCTCCACAAAAGATATAAATTAAGTGAATAAAACAGTAGCTCCCATGCTTCCTTATGTTCTACTGACAGCTGATTGACTGAGTCAGGTGTGTTCAGCTAAATACAAAGGTACACACTTTTAATCAACTTGCTTAATCAGGTATGGGCAGACGGAGAGTAAGCAGGATATCATCACCTTTAAAATCACAAAATTTGGGGTAAAGATGTTCCTCCATGACAGAGTAAGTAAGTACCCCTCTTGCACCATCACCATCGTCACACACTGGTCACTTGGAGTGGAAAAACCCTCTGTGCTTTTTGTGACTTATCTAAACCACTACCGCCCTTGCAATAAGACTATTTTGAAATAGTGAAAACACATTTTTTTTAAAGGGACGAAATTTCATTATTTCTGGTTACAGCTTTAAACTTCACTCTGTGCCCCCACACCCTTCTTTTGGCACTGTTTGGACATGACTTCCTGCCTGTGACGTGACTTCCTCGAAAACACAGTGGAGGTCAATTTCTCTCCCTGATTAGCTAATGCTGGTTGATAAATGACTCATGCAATGAGCAGAAGAGTGCAGAGTCCATCAATTACTCAACCAAAACTGAAGAAGAGAGAGAGAGAAAAGTGCTACATTTTAAGGGTAAGAAAGAAAGCTTTAGTGTCCTGCAGTAATGTGACGATAAAAACATTTAAAACAAATCATCATTTTACTATCTTACAAACATCTACTGTACTGTCTTTATCAATGATTCGCCCTCTTATCTTCCCATTGTAAACCACAGTCAGATACTTACAGTAAACAGCACTGACTCTTCTCTTTTTCACTTCCCAACAACAGACTCATCCAACCAACTTCTCTTTTTGGTCAAACCTTTCAGGCACACCCAGGATTTTCAGTAAAGCAGTCTCATATCCCTCTTAAAATTGGTGTTTTATGCAGTGATATGCCCTTGTGGGGTTATTCTTAATGGAAAGATTCAAAACATTCCTTGTAAATGAGAGTTTGAATTAGAGTTTCCTTGGAAAAATCCCCCTCTCTCTCTCAGGAAGTGATGCGCTGTGTGTTTATGGAGGCACTGTGAGATGTTTGGACTAAATACAAGATGACAAAAAAACACACAAGGACACACTTTCCTGGAAAACTATTCCAGAGAAAAAACAAAGTAACTAAGGGAAATGAATGCAAGAAACTGAGGATCTCAAAATACAGAAGATCACTCCTCCAGCATCAAAATGAACCCTTACATACTGTTCATATTCTATGTTCTGCAACAATTTTGACCCGGTCTAAGAATCCCTTCATAAAAAGTGTCTATACCAAATTTTGAACCACAGATGTATTTAGAAAGCATCAATAGCTGATCTGACTGATCAATAAATGTGTGATTAAACCTTGATTAATGTTTCAGAGAGCAGAGAGTGTTTTTGTTAGGTTTTACACCACTCATTTTTGGAGAAAAAACAGCTACTATTTTACCTAAGACATGAAAATATAACACAGCAATAATGATTGAAATATATTTTATTGAAAGTGAAAATGACAAGAACTTTATGGAACTGTGGGGTTTATTGTATAACCATTAGAGCCATCAGTCTTCACTGCTACATCATAAAAAGAAATTTTCATTACAACTATATTATTAAAATATTAACTATTCATTTAACTAAAAGACATGTCAATAGACACGGGTCAAATTTTACCCAGAACAGCCTCAATGGACAAATCTTTGTAGGGCCTATACAAAAGTATAACATTGTAAAATATTTCCATTTTTGTGCATTTTGGACCACTTTAGGAAAAGTCATCAAATTTTAGAGTAAAAGACATTTGGGAAGATTTTAAACTATAGTGGACATTTGTACTGAATCTTGGGCATTTTAGGATCCAAACACTCAAAACAAGCTTTTCTTTGCAGAAATGAAATTGAAACAGGATTATTTTTTTTGCACCAGTTTTGGTGCAAAATTACTTTCATTATGCATCTTCATTTTTACACTTTTAGAGAGGTATACTGTATATGAAACTACTGCAATGCCAGGTTGACATGTGGAGAGGATGGAGAAAGCCCCTATTACATCCCCCTACTTCAAAAATCATTAAAAACACAAAACATCTCCCTTCAGTAGTTTGTTATTTTGACGACTATATTTTATATCCACAAACCCGAAGTTTCTAACTCTTCACCCAGTTTGCTGCCAGAAACTCAGAATCTTCAAAGTCATATGGAGAACCACAAAAGTGACTCAGAAATCACTTATGTAACCATGTTATCTTTTTTTTTTTAAAGAATCTATGTACTTCTCTAATGAAACTGCTATTCATTTAATAAGTTATTATTGTAAAAGCTTTTGGACAGACGTGAAATTCAGAATCTGTCTCATTTTCTCTCTTAAATGATAAATATTTGGTTTAGTTTTACTGATCAAAGCAGGATTAATGTCCCTGTTTTCTTTATATTAGTCGAACTCCTATCTTTAAGTGCTTGATGTTGATCAAATAAATGCAAACAAATTCATTTCAGTCCATTTTCCAAACCGCTTATCATACATAGGGGTTGCAGGGGGCTGGAGTCATTCTCCGCTGTCATTGGGCAAGACCACCAGTCCATCACAGGGCTAACATATAGAGATAAACAACCATTAAAAACCTACAGGCAATTTAGAGTCTCCAATGAACCTAACCTGCATGTTTTTGGTGTGTGGGAGGAAGCTTGAGTACCCGGAGAGAACCCACACAGGCGCGAGGAGAACATACAAACTCATGTTGAACATTATATATTAAATGATATATTAAATACATTTCACAACAAACACAACACAAATTAACATGACAGCAGCCCCATAAAGTACACTAAAGTCATTAAAGAATCCCAAAGCGTCTCTAAGTCAGTACATGGTGTTCAAAATGTTCCTAAACATGTTATGGTGTAACCGACTGTTTACTGTGTGACCCACAAAAATAGGAAGAAAAGCAAGCAGCAAAACACCTTTAAACTAACACTCTTATTGAAGTTAATTAGTGCCCTGACTTTGCACGGGATTCGTTGTATCTGAGATCTAAAATCAAACCAAACTGGATCTGGTTCAATGTGATTTTAACCTTTAAACTTTGAGCCAGAGAAAAAAAGTGAACTGACCAGACGGTGAAGACATGATCCACACACACCTCCGCTGTTGTTGTTGAGTCAGAGTCGAGTGTTTCTCAATCACTCCACTCTCAATCTCATCCTATCAACACAATGACAATCAATCATTAACCTTACTGCTCTGTGCTGCTGCTGTTGTTGTGTGTGTGTGTGTGTGTGTGTGTG
Organism: Scomber japonicus; assembly: GCF_027409825.1. NCBI lineage: Eukaryota > Metazoa > Chordata > Actinopteri > Scombriformes > Scombridae > Scomber > Scomber japonicus. The sequence continues at coordinate 16,815,479 of NC_070583.1, forward strand.
TGTGTGTGTGTGTGTGTGTGTGTGTGTGTGTGTGTGTGTGTGTGTGTGTTGACCTGCAGCTGGTGGAGGAGAAATGTTGATCAGCTGGTTTAGTGACAGAATCTATAAAATCAATGATGCCGTGTTACTTTTAAGACACATGTATATTTTTGCTGTTTTTCAGCTCAGAAAATTGATGATCTGCTTGAAAAATCTGAAGGCTTTTTAGATGATTAACATATTCTTTAAGTAGGTTTAGGCATGCAGAGTAAACTTCTACTACTACATCTCCAAAATAACAAAGTGCAACACATGAAAAACAACATCAGCAAGTTTAGAAAATATCTTTGTCCTGCTCTGCTGAGCTGAACACATCTCCTCCGTTCTGCCTCGAGCCTCACAGAAACCAGCTGATGCAAATCAACAAACAAGGCCAGGAGGTCAAACTAAGACTTAACATTTATTTATTTATTTATTTATTATATAATTGTGTGCAATAATACAATATACAAATTATCAATCTGTACATATTACAATCCATATAATAGTTAGATTTGTTTTGCCACAAAATGAAACATTAAATACATTCAAGGTCTGTGAAGGTGTCAGTCGCTCTGCAGAGGATCAAACTCTGACAGAAAAGGGGAACCAGTGAGAGTCAAAGTTTCCCAAATCCATGTTTGATTTGAGTTTCAGGATATTTGGGGGGTGGTTGGTCCCAAATGTGTTGTTCTGCAGTGCAGATTGTAGATGAAAACTGTAATTTGGATGATTATTTTGATTATAAAAAGCACCTATGTGTCTGCACTGCTGCCACCAGAGCAAATTCATACAATTATTTCAGTCAGTAAACAGGAAGAAATCATTCTCTTTTTTTCCTGCGGGTTTAAATTATATATTATTCTTTGTTTCACTCATCAGAGTGAAACACTTTCAAAGACCGTTTGCTTTTGGAGCAATTTCAAGTCTCTAAATATCTGCTGTACACTAAATTAACCTGCAATGAATCAACATCACAACATGCTGTTGCTGAAATTCACAAAATGTTACCATCTATCACCCGAGCGCCCTTGCACTATGCTGGCGTCAAATCAACAAAATGTGCATGACAAAAAAAATGTACAAAAAGTCTCAGATATAAATGAAATAGAGTTGGTTGCTGTGGAAACACAGGTTTCTATAACAGCACGCCACTGACTCCACCGAGGGAGTCTCGATAAGCCCCGTCACTGACAGGAAGGATGGACAACGTCTCCAGAACAGCACTGAAAACACACACACACACACACACACACACACACACACACACACACACACACACACACACACACAAATCTCATAGCTTCCTTTTTTTAGGATTTTCTTTTAACTGAAGGATTATAAAACCTCCAAACCCACTTTGGTTAATTCATTTGATCAATTTCCTTGTTGAATATTTTTTTAAAGAAGAAAAAACAATAAATGTGTATCGTCATCACACTAAAAACAAGGCAGTTTTTTTCTGTAATGAGACATTCTGGATACAAAGCTTTTTTCCTGACAGCAAGGACATGTGCACATAAACTCCCTCTGCTTCTTCTTCTCCTGTCACATGCATTCATACATTACACAATACAATCAACATTTCATTAATAAATGTTCTCTTCTTCAGGTCTTTTGTGACCTGACAGCTGGCCAATCAGAGCTTATCAGCATCATCTAAAATAGCGTGTGGTAGGACCGTGTCCTGATGCTGGTGAGCTGCAGCCAACCAGGAAAAGTGCAGGCAGCACAGGAGTCTGCAGTCAGTGGTTCAGCCGTCATCATCTGCGGAGTCGACGCCGCAGAGATCAGCTGTCAATTCAATCGAGTTCTCTATGCCAAACAACAGCAGCTCATGTGCTGGAAATAACAAAGAACAACAAGAAGCACAGTCTGTCACTCAGGTGTCTTTGTCATCTAAAAGTGCGACATGTAGCTGCCGGACATCTTCGTCACTCATTCTGTCTCTAGGACGTGATTGGACCTCCTCATAAGGGGGCGGGGGGTTGTCTGGGCTTTGGCCAGACAGGAGGGGGCAAGGACTGCCATCGGATTGGTTGTTGGCAGATGACTGATGACAGCCAGACGCCTCCTGAGCCAAAAGTAGCTGGGTGGGTCCCGGTACTGAACAGGCAGGTATACGTTGACCCCAGCTGCCATAAACCGCTTCCTCGTAGGAAGGGAGAGAGACAGGAAGTCCGTCCACCATCAGGTCCAGCTGGTCTGAGGAGCGACGGCTGCTGCGAGAGAAAGAGAAAGAGAGTGTTTCTTCAGGTGGAATAAACAGGTGCGTCGCACAGGTGAAGCATCCTTACACTAGGGCTGGGCAATAAATCGATAATGTGATATTTTATAGATATTGTCTTAGATTTTGAATATCGTAATATCGTGATATGGAATAAGTGTCTTCTCCTGCTTTTAAAGGCTGCATTATAGTAAAGATTAGCTCATCAGACTGTTCTATTATCTGCCTCACATCCACATTACTGGTGATTATTTATCAAAAATCTCATTGTGTAAATATTTTGTGAAAGCACCGGTAGTCATCACTACAATATTGCCAAATATCGATATTGCGGTATTTGGTGAAAAAATATTGTGATATATGATTCTTTCCATATCACCCAGCTCTACCGTACACTGAGTTCTTCTTCTCTTAAAACTTACCCATGTGATTGACAGGGGAAGAGGCGGGACTTGACCACGAGGCAGGCGGTGGTGGTGAGCAGGAAGATGGACACGCCCACTGCCGTCGTGGCCATGCTGGGCATAGAGTCATTCACTCGGCTGTTAGAGTTCATGTTTGGACCGTCTGAGAAGGAGGAACAGAGAGGATCGTTAAAAAAGGAAAAATACAACTAAACACTGACAGATAGACAATTACATAACCGCTGCTGGAAGGACTGACTTCTTATTTTACACATTTCAAGTCAAGTCAAAGTCCCCAATAACTGGATGCTATAACACCAAATTACACTTAATTCATTGATTAGTTGTTATTGTTAATACTTCAACACCATTTTTCTACAACAGCTCTGATCACTGCTACATCATCACTTTTAAAGCAAAATTGGCAAAAATGTGCTACTTCTATCTTCTCAAATGTAAAGATTTTCTGCTTTTCTCCATCTCCTGATAATAAATAAAAATGAAAATAATTATAATATATGACCCAAAAAGCCAGAAATTAAATGGTAAAAGAAGAAATGTCTCCAGGATTTAAAATGTGTCTCATGCCAAGTGTGTGAATCTGTCAATGAAATCTAAAAACGTGTGCTTCACCGCTGTAGGAAAACCAAAGATTTCTTGGTAGACGTCCTGAACAGAAATAGATTATAAAATACAAGATCTGCGAGAGGAAGTTTTTTTATCTAAGTTCTGTGGTGTGCCAGCTCCCGTCACAACGTATATACACACATATCGGTATCTTTCCATGAGGCCTCTCTAACAGCATCGACACAGAGGAAATGTTTAATGGTTATTATGGTGGCTTCCCCACTTCCTCTTTCTGCCGTTCTGACTTCCTGTTGCATTGCATTTGGGTGAATGGTGACAGAGGAAGTCAGGAGCTGGTCTGAGGAACGCAAAGCTTCTGCTTCCCCTGCAGAGAATTTGAGCGTGTTTGCATTAAATAGGTCACACACGCACACAGACACACACACACACACACACACACACACAGACAGACACAGACAGACACAGACAGACACACGCACACACACACACACACACACACACACACACACACACACACACACACACACAAGTTGCTGTTGTTGGGTATGGCTATGTAGTTGCTTCAGGCCTCAATTCTATGATGACCTATTAATGCTTTTTGTTGACTGAAGCATCACAGCTAGACTAAACCTCACATCTGCAGTCATAACTCAAAAAAACCCTGCGTAACCTGCCCACAGCACAATGACACAGCCGCCTGTTTCCTGAGAACTCATAAAAACTAAAATGGAACTGTTGTAATAATGACAAATCACACTTAAAAAGTGTCAATGCTGCGGATGCCACTGCCATGAGTCAGTATGAGTGGGTTATAAACTGAGGTAATGGCTCAGGTACGTTATGATACCCCGAAATGTCAGGACGGGTGCTGCTCAGAGTCATCCAAGAAATTCTGCTTAGTAATAAATGAGCAACAGGAAGGAATAACTGGGGCTTTTCTGCAGGAGGTTTTTAATCTAAATTTAGAAACATGTTTTAAAACAGGAGGGGTTACGGGTGGGTTTATAAAGGAAGATCCGGTATAAGCTCAGAGTACCGAGAACCAGAGTCAATCTTTTTTTCTTTTGCATGAGCAGGGTTTAATTTTACTGCATTGTAGAGACTTATTTTGGACCCTTATTAACCAATCTTTCCAAACACAATGCACAGGAAACTACTAGATGAGGTCTAGGTAGTTTAGAGCTCCAGTTTAGGGGTCCTCTTGTTTGTTGATTTAAGCAGCATCCACCAGTCCTTTTTCCTCTGGTAATTGTTGTGCATTATTATAATTTTTGTCTAACTTATGACTAATAAACCATTTTTTCAATTATAACATCTGCTTTTATGTTGCCTCCCTTTCTCCTATAGTGAGCTGGGTTGTAACATAGAAATTAAAAAGAATTTGGGTGTATGTGTGTGTGTGTGTGTGTGTGTTTCCTCATTACGTTTTAGGGAACAAAGTGATTTGAGTTATCTGTCCTTAGTTGACCTACATTAAAAAAACACAAACTACTCCTGAGTAACCAAAGCAAACATTTTCAGTATGCACAAATACAGAGGCTGAGCAGGTCACGTATTTTTTTAACTTTATTTATTCAGATTAATGTTTGCCAAAGCACTTTTTCTCCAGGTTTCAAAAGGGTTCAAACTAGTGACCTTATTGCTACAAGTCTCTCATACTCAACATGAATTAACCCCTGCATGAAAACTCATATTTTACCCCTCTTTATTATTATCACCTCACCTCTGATCGGGACGCAGGCCGGTATCGGAGGCATCCACTTCCCATGGCGACACCTGGAGGCGCGAATGTTGCTGCTGATGTGGTATCCAGGCTCACAGAAGAAGTGGATGGTGCTCCTATGGGGAAATCCTCGGCACGGCGACGGATCGCAGCGGAAACCTCCATGTTCAGGCACCAGAGGATGAGTGCAGTTGCTCAGTCTGCCTGTAGGGACACAAAAAAGATACTTTTGAGTAACTGGAAATGCTGTCAGCAAAATAGAGTTAAGAATTCATATCCGCTACCTCACATTATAACTATTAGTTCAAATTTATGTTTCTCAGATAACATTTCCCATAAACTCTTCTTCTTCTTCCTCTTCCTCTTCCTCCCCCGTCATCCATTTCCACTCCACACATGCACTTGTTTTCTTATGGCTTTAAAAAGTAGAGGATAAACATTCTGGAGGTGATTTTCTCGCTCTCTCCTTCCACCAGCTGCCACTGCCAGTAACCGTGGGAGATTTAGCTCAGTTTGGATTGATGATTTGATCCCCCCGCCCCCATTTTGTGCTGTAAACTTACCCATTAGACTGAAAAATGGTATTATTATCAGGGATTATTTGAGGATAGATATCTCACTACTCTCTCCTTGAGCGTCCATGAGTGTTTTTTCTTGTTGTTTCAGTGCTTGATGTCAATAAGTGACTGACAGAAGAACACTAAGACATTATCGAAGGACAGCAAGGTGATATTTTTACTGTAAACGCATTCTGACATTTGAATAAAAGACTCAGATATTAGGTTTTTTTTTTACCTCTATTTACATACACATGAATGTAGGCCATGCACTGTTAATCATTTTCCAGCAACTCACTGCTCATTCAGTGAAAAACAGATATCAAGAAAAGCTGCCCACAAAAACCTCTGCCTTACCAGGCCAGCTTCATTGGAGCATTGTTACCCACTTCCTTTATTTCTTCACCTTCCACTGTTAAAATACCCATCTGCAGAATTACGCTTTCCACTGCTTTAGTTTGCACACTTCTAAAAAAACAAAAACATCAACATTTGAAGAGTAGGTCAAGTGTGTGAGTGGAAAGCCACAAGATTTTCTGTAGATGAAGCTGCAACAATAGATAGTGGATATATTTCATCTAATCTCACACTACATCTCACATGGTTAGACAGATATGAGCTTTAGTCATTTAAACTGATAAGGCTGATTCACCACCACATTTTAATAAACTATGAGGAGTTTTAGAAAACTTGAGTTCATAATAAAGCTAAAAGGTGATAAAACTGTGTGCTGGTGAACGCTTGTCTGAGTTCAATCTACAATAAAAACTGTGATTTTGGATGATAAAGATTTTCGAGTGGAAGGGTTTGAGTAGTTTCAGTACCGCTGTGGTAAATCTCTCCTCAAAATGTCACATTACTGAAATGAGTGGAAACCAGATCCACCGAAATATCAAGTCTCCGGAGAAACAGTGCAAAGAAACATTTTTGTTGTTCTCTGAATTGTTTTTCTTCAAGTTTCCCACCGTATCAAATTAATTCACATTCACAGCAGACGGAAAACTTTAGCTCATCAAATCAAAAAAGATATGCTGCAAAGGTCTTTTCAAGTTTTGTCTCCTTTGATAAATTGATAGAAGAAAGATTTCATTTAACCTTTTGACTGCTTTTGACTATTTTGTTCGTTCTTAGATAACAAACCACAATCCATGCACTGCACTTTTAGCACAGCACTTCAATTCAGTGTAAGTGAGGTCATGTGTTGTTTTTACACCTTCAGCTGGGGTTTTTTTTGTTCAAGTATTTGGTAAACAGTATTTGCCCATCTGCCTAAAACAAGAATGTAAGCGATCATTGTTAATCACTGTTCAGGTTTAATGAATGAATGAATGAGTGCATGCTTTTAAGTGGCGAGCGATTCCAGTAAACCCTAACTAATATGAAGGTGTGATGGGTTCAGGGGAGGTGAGGCGGGGGGTGGGGGGTAGGGGTTAAAGGTAGTACCTGCAGCGGGATGTTGAGAGGCCAGGAGGAGGAGTCCACAGACCAGACTGATGCGTCCACATGGCCAAGGATAGTAAAGTGACGCAGACATCAAACCGGACTTCCTGATGACACAAAAAAGGAGAAGAGTCAGGGAAAATACACACACATGCTATAAATACACACACACAGATTAGTCAGCTATGATGAAGACGGCTGAGTTTATTCACACCTGTGAGCTGTTATTTCTAGAGCTGTTTAAATCCTTCAGGCCAAACTTTAACAGCAGCATTTCATATGTGAATATTTCTGCAATACTTCATTTTTTTTTGGGGGGGGGGGGGGGGGGGGGGGGGTAAGTGCTTGTTCATGTGGGAATGTTGGGTCTCTTTAAACTAAATGAAAGAGCATCATCTTGACCTGCTCTATGTGTGCCTAAGTGCCTTGAGGTGACTTTTGTTGTGATTTGGTGCTATATAAATAAAGACTGAATGATTGAATGACCTGAACCAGTGACGCTGCCATTATGCTGCATGCATGGTAACCACTAGACTACAAAAGCACTCCATCAATACTTGATTCAAACACAGTATTACTATTAAGAAAAACCTGAGATTTGGAACCACTGACCTCCAAAAAACCTTCAGCCAGACTTTAACAGCAACATTTCACATGTGAATATCTATGCAACACTTCATTTAAACACATTATTATTAAAATGTAATGCTTATATTATGTAATAAACAGAAATGCATGCAATGAATGACTGCTTTGAGCTAATGAGGTCACATTTCCGTGAGTCCCTGTGCAATTTCCTTCTTATTGGAAGTTATTGTTCACTTCATGTTTATGCTGGAAAACAAACATCTTTTTCTATTTAGTGCCATGAAGCAACTTACTGCAAATCCAACTCAGTTAACAGTCTCATTAACCTCAAATTTAACTTCATTATCAACCTGACGGAAATATAAGACATTAAAAGATCACAAAAATGCCTCTATGACAGCATATGACAGTGCAAAAATATAAATGAATCCAAAATAAATGAAAAACAGATTTATAAATGGAATAATCTCATATGTGACATCTTCAAATGGACCTTAAACGTTGCTCCTGACTTCTCTTTCTTCGCCCTCTCTATCTTCCCATCAAACCTTTCACAATGTGGCAGCAAACCTGGCCTGATTTCAACCTTTGACTCAACCAAAAGCGAAAGCGTCACCTCGCACTGTTTACTGTTTCAACATCGACCATATTGACCAATACCCTCCTCACCTCCCTCACCTCCTCCCCTGCATCTCACAGCAACACCAGCGGAGCAGGGACAACACTTTCCTCATGCTGAAACAGAAACACCACAACAAGCCAAAAAATTTTCTCCAGATGACTCGTACAACACTTATCAGACACGCATTTCCTGTGATAGAGTGCCAACCGTGCCAAAACCCACTGCTGGAGTCTCAACCTAAATGCCACATTTGTTTTGAGGGTGTGTAAATATGCATGTAGGTGTTTTTTTTTTTTGATGTTGTGTTTTCGGTTGCTTTTATGTCAGGAGAAATGCCAGTCATCTCAGGAGCAGCGTGGGAAGGCCCTCCACCCGCCCCCCCCCCCCCCCCCCCCTGTTTAACACCTTGGCATCTTCACCACAGTTTTATGCTTTCTCATCTTGCAGGTGTTGATCTTTGGTTGCAGACCGTTAGCTTTTGCCCCCTTTCAATCTTGCTTGGCGCCCTATACTTACACTATCATTACTATCATTATAAGCCACTTTTCTATTCTTATTATCATTATTGTTGTTTCTGTGCATGTCTGTCTCTCTCTCTCCTTTCAATTTCAAACCCAAACAAGCTTTTTTTGTGTCCATGTGGTTTAGACACATTTAAAGGGGTTAAAATGTGAAAATAAACGTATGAATAACTTGCACACATTCTTTTTTTGTGGACCCAGCATCACATTTCTGCTTTTAATCCATTTTGAGAGAATATATTAGAGGATTATGGCAAAAATATGTAAGTAGTGTAACCATAAAAACTTTGTACCAGATAATTCAACTTGCTTAAAAACACTAAATTCTCAATAAGACACCATATCAACTAGTTAGGCATGATCTTACATTATAACGTTTTTATATTAAATAAAGGTAATGGAATACAATTGTTCTAAATATTACATTTTATTCAGGGAATCATTCTTTTGTGGCTATACCATTTGATATTTTCAGGAGCATTCAGTCTTTCTTTTGGTTCAAAAAAAATGGTGAGAATGTCATTTCAAATGATATAAAACCAACAAAAACACAAAATGTACATTTTACAAAACCTGATGTTGCTTTTAAGACACATTTTTAAAGATATTTTTGAATTGCTCATCTTGCCAACCCCCGTCAAATACAATAAAAAAGGCTTTTTCTTTCCTTTTCTTTCTAATAAAGGAATATCTTATCTTATTTTTCTTTCACAGATGTAATCACACAGAGACATGCATCAGAGATCTTGTTTCTTGTTTCTCTCAATGAATAGACAATACTGAGCATATTTTGCAGCTATTTCTGCACACTGACAGTTTCTGAGGGTTGAGGAGATGGATAATCTCAGGACATATATGTTATTTATTTTGCCCAAGAAAACCGAAAACCTCTTTCAGATCCTCATACTTCTCACAGTAAAATAGGAAGTGAGATTCTGTCTCCACTAGCCTGTTTCGGCCTGTTTCTATGTGTTCACTCAGTCTGCACATCGTCAAGTTTTTCTTAGTTTTCAATCAAGTCGGTCAGGTACTCTCTCTCTCTCTCTCTCTCAACCCAACCGGTCAATGCAGGTAGCCGCCCACCTGTTGGAGGCTTCTTCCCGTTAAAAGGGGGAGGTTTTCCTCACTGCTGTCGCCAACTATTTGCTCATGGGGGAATGTTGCGTCTCCGTATAAGAAAGAGTACAATCTAGGCCTTCCTGCTCTATGTGAAAAGAGCCCTGAGATAACTTTTGTTGTCATTTGCTACTATGTAGATAAAACTGGCTTGACTCGTCTCAGCATGCCAGTCACATTCAGATGGACACACACACACTCACACACAGGATCCCAGAGATTACACACACACACAGACACACAGACACAGACACACACACACACACACACACACACACACACACACACACACACACACACAAATTCAAAGCTCCATCTTATGTGACCACAACCTGCGTGGGAGGTCTGCATCTTAGTCATCATGGCTCTCTATGATATTGTAACTTCTGCTGTAATGTTTAAGTTGGAAATAGTGAAGAAACAGAATTATTGTGAAAAACAGACAATTCAAAAATAAAAAAGTCTCATACTCTCTATAAATATCTATAAAACAACTTCTAAATAAGCTCAGTCTGCATATTGTTACGTGGTTAAATCTTTTCTTTATTAGATTTTACCCTCAACAAGCTTGTGAAATTAAGACTTAGCTTCACTCAGACCACATTTTCACAAGCTTACGAATAAAAGTTGTTTTAAAAAAGATGTGATGCATCAACACCACCGCACTCACAATCACTACAGATATCACTCTGGCAACCCTTAAATGTCACAATCTGGCAGCACTGAATATGACTAACAGCATCTCTGAGATGCACCACAGCTGACTTAACACTTCAGTGGACTGGATGTCCTCTTCAGGCTGATTCAGACTAAAAATGATGGTGTCATTTTACAAAGAAAATGAAACCAGGATCAGGTTTTGCATCAGCGTTTTTTAAAACATCTCTCACTTCCCCATCGAGACTGAGAGGGATTTAGGTCAAGGTGAAAGACAGCAGACGACCAGACTGACAAAGTCAGTGTTACATCTTAAACTGATTCTGCAGCTCAATCACTCAAACAGATGGTGCAAGATGTTTGGTTAAATGACGTTGAGTAACATTTGCTGCTTTTAAACACTCTATGCCTGTTTGATCTTACTTGGAAACATTGTCTAGCACACAGGAAGTGATGCATTTAATGTTTCCAGCAACATCAGCATTTTTTTGTTGCACAAGAACAAGAGAGACAAGAAAAAGAGAAAACTGCCCAAATAAAAATAAAGCTGATCTGTGAAGATAAACTTGAACGCTGAAGCTACAAAGCTACAAATAGCATGACCACTGTAAGTCACACAGACAATTCATAGTAAGTAGCTGCCTCGCCCACTGAACCACATCTGACAGTCTGGTTGATCAGTGGCTGCACAGGTGATTCCCTCTCCTCCATACTGAACTTTACTCTTTCTGCTCTGCTGCTTCACTCATTTTCTGAGCAGGTAAAAAATAAACCAACTTGTTGAATGCTGGATCACTGCTGGATGAAAGTTTACTGTATATTTTATTATTGTCCTCTAACCTGTTTTTGTGTGCAGACCTTGCCTTCTCCTTTTTTTTTTGACTACAGTGGATTTAAATGATAAACTGAAGGGTTACGGTGTGGTGGATCATTACCTCCACCTGTTCTCTGGTCAGTTGGCACTGATGAGCCGGGGATTGTGAACGCTTTGGAAAGTCAGTGAACACAACACAATGAACACTGAACGTGCACAACACACAGTGGAAGTGCTGATGCTGCTTTTTTTGTACTGAACACAGTGGGGGGGGGGGGGGGGGGGGGGGGGGGTGAATCTGAAGCTTTCCATTTTCTGTTATAATGGAAAGCTTTAAAGAGACTTTTAAACTCTTTAAAAATAAAAAGCAAGAAAGTGATTTATTTTGGATCACTGGAGTTCAATAATATATGAATCTTCTATCTGTAAAAAAAATCACCATACATGTAAAAACAGCCACCTTCCTGCAGATGCTTCACCAGGTAAATCAGACACTCATTTTCATATTAACTTGTGTACTTAAAAGTCAGCCAGGTACATAAAGGGGAATAAGCCTTCACTGTGCCATCACACTTGGGCAATAGTGCCACTTGAGGTAAGGGAGAGTCATAGCAGGGCAGGGGGGAAAGGGGAAGGAGGAGAGGGAGGGGAAATGAGTCAAGCTAAATGTATAACAGCTCATTATCACAACATATTATCAAGTATATATTTTAAAAAAGCACATAGAAGTACATATAAAGCTTTATAAACTGAATATATGACACATACTATACACATATAATAAAAACAGTAATGAGCAGCATTAGCAAAGTATATTAAAAAAAATAACTTCCAGAAACAAATCCAGACAAAAAAAAGCAGTTTCTAACCTGATTCCCTGTATAAGAACACTGGAGCCAGACCTCCTGAAATCCCCTTAAAAAAATCATATCCGCAAGCCCTGACCTACAGACCTACAGACCTACAAACCCCCTCCTAAAGCCTTTGGAGAACCTGTTGAACCTGAACACCAGTCTGCATGTCTTAACATCCTATATTATATTTTAAAGAAATAAAAAATAAAAGCTCATCAGCTTCATGGCATCACTATAATTAACATTTCGATGATTATAAGCTAGACTCGAATTGATCTTTTAGATATTATAATCTCCTGTTATATCGCAATAACGTTAATTAATAAGATCTGCTCATAATTAACGCTGCTTTATGGTTTAAAAATTCAATCTATTGCATCAAATACACATTTGTATAATCATTTATACGCTGCGTTCTCAGGTTTTGATGATCAGCTGCTGTCGCTGGTAGATAAAGTTAAAAACAGCCGACTCCTCCTCTCTATGAATGGACCCAAATTCACCCGTTTTAGCGATAAAATGTCTCACCTAGAAGTCGTAAATGAGGCAGCAGCGGTGGGATCTGGTACCGGAGCGGTTGCAGAGGTGGGTTTAGTTGCTTTTTTTTTCTTAGTGAGATGTGAGGATGGGGGGAAAAAAGTGAAGATGGATGAGACCTCCGGCGGTCAGCTGACGATCGCTGCTCTTGCTCAGCAACAAGTGGCAGCTTTCGGTGTACTCTTCGCCCCTGAATCACCGATCAGCTGTGTTTGACAGCGGCACAGAGGCTCTTCATTGGGCCGCTGCGGCCGATAAGCGCCGCCCACCCCTCTCCGCCATATTCTGGAAATTCTCACCGCAGACACACACACACACACGCTCACACACACTGATACAAACACAGACACACCTACAAAAAACCAAAAAAATCAATTAGTTCTCTATTCTCAGGCACTCACACCCTGAGAAAAGTAAAAAAAAAAAAAAAAAAAATACAACTTAAAACATCTTTCATCTTAAATATGAAAAGCCGTTTCCTGGAAACTTAAGAAGATAAGAATATAAGAAAATGCAAAGTCAGAAGTCTATTTAATGATGACTTTTAGAAGCTCAAACAAGTTTTAAAAATGATGCACATTTGATATAAAAGCTCTAGGCTAATATTCATCCAACTGATCTTTACTTTCCTTACTTGAATCCTCAAAATGTCACAATAATCTAAAAGTGACTGAGCAAAGTTAGAACTGCATGTTTATTTATTACATTTACACTTCAATAAATATGTTCCTATCTTTACTGTATCTGCATAAACAAACACTAATCCTAATTTCTACATTTATCTTTAAACTATGTTTTTAACCCTAAAAAAGTAGTCCATAAAAGAAACCAGCACTAGCAAGCCTGCCTTTATTTTCTATCCTTGTGAAAACCAAACACACACACACACACACACACACACACACACACAAACAAACACGGGCATATTCACACCATACACACATGCATACAGCTGGTCCTGTGGTCTGTCATTGTTTGACAGAGCCCACCCTTTACAGTAAAAAGCACCACTACAGAGGAGCTGCAGCCCGCAGAGCTCTGCCTGCTCAGATACTGACGAGACTGACGGCGACTTGGCGGAAGTGCTAAAAATACAACTGTGTTGACTCTGCCTGCTGCTCGAATACAGCAAACCCAGTTTCTCCAGGATTTCCACTCATGGCTGATCTGCAGCAGCCTGCGGGAACTTTATCAGGCTCTTAACCAGTCAGATGACTAAGGATGACTTTCATGATAACAACACTAATTTTGAAACAGAAATCAAAACTAAAAATTATCTATGCATCATTAACTTGTCAGTGCATGACCCAGAAAAGAAAGGACACACCCTTAAGTTACTCAGAAAAACAGTGGCTAAGGGTGTTGTTCATGTGAACTCATTTTGTTGTTTGGTGGCATGTTTGTCATGTTTCCCTCCCTTGTGAATAAGTAGGCCACGTCCAAACAGCAGACACCAGGTTAAATATGAATAAATAATGAAATATTAACATGTTATGATCTTTAAAGTCTGTGTAAAGTAAGAATAAATATGTGTTCTGAGTTTGACATACCACAGAAAAGTGTTTTTTTAACCACCCGGCCGAACTTCAATGATTAAAAATATCGCCAAATATATGAAATTATGCTTCAAAGTTGTGTAAAAGGTAAAAATCAGCCTCTTTCTCTGCTCCCAAACATTGTGGGCGTGCCCGCTGAGTTCGCTGAAACCCCGCCCCCTACCAAGTGCCACCTGTCAATCAAAGTCACCATCTCTACCAGAAACATGGATGCTAAGTCGTAAGAGCTTTCTGCTGCTAACTCAGCTACTAGCTCAGTAGCTATGGCGCTGACTCGGCGGCTAACTTGGCAGCTAGCGTTACTTAACGCAGCGGTGATTTTCAGACCCCCCACTAAATCCTGAACACAGTAATCTTGAAACACAGTGTGTGAAGTCTAGCTCCACAATTCAAATCTAAATGTTTACACATTTTTTAGAAATACATTTATGACCTATTTAATGTGTTTAGAATAATTCAGTTTACACAGTCTTAAAGAATTAAAGTGCAGCAGCTTTGTTGCATTTTGCAGACAATGTACATTTCTTAACAGTGTCCCTCTGATTTATGTCCAGATGCAACTATTCTGCACTAATAATATAGAAATAATATTCACAATAATATTCAGTCTGACAGTGTGAGCCTCCAAACAGACAAAGTTCACTTCTTGGACGCCTACAGGTTAATGACTGTGCTGTTTGGCCCCATAGACACTCAACAATTGAGCCAAAATAGCCCAATTTAGCTGTCTGACACCTTCATAGTACACTAAATAACATAAGAAAAAGTCTGACAGTGAAATTCCCCAAAAGCATCTCTTCAGCCAAACCACACATTTTGATAACAAATGTAGTTAATGTAAAATTTTTCACTTCCATTTTATGAGCAGTAGTATACAGTATATATAAACATGGCAAGTGTTAGTGGACCTTTTCTGCATTCATCAATGACAACTGTGACCATGTTTTATGAGTGAATAAAGGCAGAGTGGAACAATAAACAACACATTTCAACACAGAAAGACAGTGACACCATGGATGACTTTTACAAAAAAAGCTGTATTTGAAAAAAAAAAAAAAAAAAAAAGTAAAATTTGCAAAGTGAATTCTATATTTTGTGTGTGTGTGTGTGTTTTTTTTTTTTTACAATACCAGTGAAATTTACAAAAAAACCCAAAAAACACAAGAAGATGGTGCAGGGTACAAGTTTGTTGGAATCCGACGTCTGACAAAAACACGACAATACTGCAAAAAAACAGATCAACTAAAATCAGCTTTTTTTTTTAAACCAGAGATGAGAGATTTTTTTAATTTTTTTTTATAACAGTCCATTTACAGAGAGGAAGAATTCATTTGTATTTCGTCACATATCTTCAAAAGAGCACATTGGCTGGTCAGTAGTGGTTTATGGATTCTGGCGACACCAGAAAAAATGAGCCTCAGTAACCATGTGTTCATTTGTGGAGAACCCCCGCCCCCCTTCCCCCCCAGCAGTGTACATCCTGCTCGATTTGTTTCCGAAGAGCAAGAAGGCGACTCATTTTTTTCTGTATTTTTTTTTAAATATATATATAACGGGACAATCCTAAAAAAAGTATGTGTCAAGATGCGGCTAAGCAAGGCACTAAACCCTGAATGAGGCACAGCACTGGAGCTGCTCAGTGGCTACTAGAGTGAGAGAAGCGATGTGAAGACGCACATCAAAAAAATGAACCTCCAGAAGAAGAACCCCCTCATTTCGTGACGAGAGTGAAAACTTTGAGACACTCAGTAACCACTTCTTTTCTTTTTTCCTTTTTTTTTTAAAAAAGACATGGAAATTCCTACTCCAATCTGAAGAAGGTCTCATTAACTTGAAAAGTGTGAGGAATGTTAAAAAAGAGAGGCGTCATGTTTACACCTCAACACCACCACTTCACATACAAACCACATTAAAAAAATAACTTTTCCTCTGTGTGTGTGAGAAAGAGATGAGGCGGCATTAACGCGTCACGGAAGTTTCCTTTTCACCTTCGTTCATAACAGTCTTCACGTCACGTCAGAATCCGTCAAGTAATGATTGTGAATGTTAAGGCATGAATACGCACACACACACACACACACACACACACACACACACACACACACACAGACATATAAAACAAACACACACTCAACAGTAGGAGATCCATCAGAAACTAGACCATGAATAATAAAAACATCAGTCCACCAACAGAGAGGAAAGATCTGAGAGGCCTGCATATTAATTATCAATGGGAAAACTAATGAAATGTGGAATGAGGCATAAGAGTGTGGTTATTTACACCTGGATGAGCGCTTAAACATACTTCAGGGAGTTATAAATCACAAAATTAGCCAGATGGGCCTCTTAAAAGATCAGCTTTAACAGGTGGCATGTCCCTCCCTCCTTCATTATAAGGTCAATTAATCCCCTGAATCAAAATGAAGTGTTTAAATGATAATTCATTATATATATATATATGTCTGAAAATGGATTTAAATGGTATCGATATTCAAATTTAAGATCCTAAATGTGAGGAAAGCGTCTCTTAAAAAGGGGAAAATACAAAGTGTCACAGCTACATCTGAGTTACTTCCATCTTACATCTGATTGTCATTTGGTTTCATTCACCTCAGCCCTCCTATCTTACAAAAACCCCCAACAACTCATGAGCATAAATATCTTCTGAATGCGTTTCGAAGGAGGGAGAAAAAGGGTAAACGGTAAACCTACTTTTCAAGCTCCCTGTAGTGTCTCATAACAAATGTACACAGTATGTAGAGGTGATGATGATGATGATGCATTGTTTAGCAAGTGGTAACTAAATTGAGCACTTTGTTTTCTTAAAATAAGCCCGGTGACAGCAGTGTTCAACTAGGTGAAACCATACAGACAACCTAGAAGGAAGTGTTTGTGGTTTTTAATTTTTTTTACAAGGTGCAATGCAGGACTAATAAATTGCAGTATCACAACACCCCCTCTGCTGCTACGTTTATGCAAGATAATAAGATAATAATTACACCCCCCCCCCTTTCTTTCTTCCCGAAGAAGTTACAGCTACACATTACTAACTATACAAGGGGTGATGTTAAGTTCAACCAGTCACATCAGTCTATTTAAAGCATTTGTTATAACTTCCACCGTTATAAAACAAACTATTTGCTATTTGGAATAAAGCCTATTTCCTGCTTAAAAAGGTGTCTCCATCCTGCCCCCCATGTGCTGCTACTTTTAGCACAAAGACTCACAGTTGTTTCTACATATATTTATTTTTTGTGCACATGAAGAACCCACAAAGAACTGTATCAAGCAGGAGCGCTAGACCACAGATGAAGTACATGTGTATATATATATATCAGTATATATGTGGTATATTAATATGCTGTTGTGTATAACAATAACAGCAAGTGTGCAACTTTCTAACACCCTCCTTTTTGTTTAGTGGCAGTTTCGACTTTTCCTGGGTCTTAAAAATGCTACTCTGCTGATGTCTTGGTGTGATGAGAAGTAGCTGAACCGGGGGGGAAGACATAGAAGGAATGGAAACAGACTCCTTAGCCCCGAGAGAGAGGGAGAGGGGGAGAGAGGGAGAGAGAGAGGGGGGGGGGGGGGGGTCCAAAGCGATTAGTTATAACAGGAACAACGGCCTTATCTTTTATTCAATCGTCTATGTCAAGGAGTGTTGGTCGTCGCTATACAAGGAGGTACAGTGTGTAACTACATAAGGCTGCTGATTGAGGACTGAAGTGGGTGTTTATAAAAAGAAAAAAACCTGAGCCAAACTGAAGTTTAATTCATTATTTTTTCATGGGCCGATCAGTTTAATATTTTAAAACGTAGATTTAGTGTAATTTGTAGTGGCTAAAAGTTTCTGATGTGAAAATAAAAAAAACAACAGAGCAGACTGGAGTAGAGGAGTCTGTGTGCTTGCCAATCTGTCTACACGGGAAGCATTCAGGAATGGTGTTAAGTGTGGGTCATCTGTGTTTTGGCAGCACTCAAGAGCCAAACACACAATCGCTGTAAACAGACTTGAAATTAAAAAATATGACTTGAAACTTTAAATTGGAAGCGACAGGAAAGATCTCTGTGCCATCCTGAAAAATGTATGTATGTGTATGTGCGTGTGTGTGTGTGTGTGTGTAGACTATCAGCAGTTGTTTCTCACTTGAGTCTTCAAGAGTGTATTTTCATCAAAGTGTTTCCTGTCCTGTAAGTATTTCTGTGATCTTCTCTGTCATCTTACTAATGGTCTTCTTTCACAGAACCTACAATAAATGCAAGCAGAAATAATCACAGTTTCATATCCTCTCTTCTCCTCTCCTCTGTCTCTTGTCTATCACACAAAAAAAACATTTTTGGGGCATGAACATCGAGGCACACGTGAGATGCAAATTTAAACAAAAGCTGAAATTTTCTCCCTGATCTATAAACACTCCACTGTGTGTGTGTGTGTGTGTGTGTGTGTGGAGCTGAGTAGTGTTAAGAGTTTTATAAATAAAGAACCTATAGTTTCAGTTTTGCTCCTTTGAGGCACTCAACATTAAGAGGTGGCGGTCGGTCGGGTGCATCAATGGACCAATCAAACGTTAATTGAGTTGAGCGCTTCTCCGCGTCAGCAGCTGGCTATTTACTGAAAATAATAGCAGTCGCTTGTTTGCTGAAGGAGACTGATTATGTGACAAAGATGCTGGCGTGCACCACAGTAAAAAAACAAACAACTTCTTTTTTTTTTAAAAACAGCTTGCTGAAGCGGTGCTTGTGTTCATTTTCTACTTCAGAGGAAACATTAGTGAGTGAGCTGCTAAATCTACCAGCTGAAATAGTGAATTAAGATTTTTTTTAAAATAGGGTATGGATAAGCCTACTGTTCTAAAAACACTATGATAACAAAAAAACTGTAAGGAAAACAGATTTTAGGTCCATTTTTTAGGTTTTAAGGGGAAGTTCTCGTCCTTTTCTGCTTGTCTGAGCGAGATCCCGACTGTCGAGGACAAAGGTCGAAAAGTGTTCGATCTAAAACAAAACAAAATCAAAGTAGAAAAAGTCTAGTGTCTAATTATCTGCATGCTTGGAATCAGCCAGGACTGCAGCTTCTATCTCTTTTTTCTCTCTTGTTGACAGTGCTTCAAAAAAATTCATGACATCTCACTCTAAAAAATAAAGCAGGAAATAAAATTCATCATCATCATAAAAATCACAAAATAGAGATAGTAAAACATCAAAACTGATATATCTCTCTATGTTCATTGTACTTACACGGGAAAAGGAAGAAAGAAATAAGAGGAAAAATTCATCGTTAAGAGAAGAAAAGAAAAAAAAACACAATTCCAGTGTTAACCTTTTTTTTTGACTTAGTGTGTGTGTTTTTTTGCTTGTTTTACAACAGGAAGCTATTTATTTATATAGCTACAAAATAAAGTCCACATGACTCATTTGTGAGTCAAAAGAGATTTTTTCCCCCTCCCTCAGTAGTAAGTAGTTCTGGGTGTGATGAGGATAGTGTCCAAAGTCTGGGATTCGTTTATCTGTTTATCTGTCTGTCTGTCTGTGTGTGCGTGTGCATGTGAGAGAGAGAGAGAGAAATAGAGAGAGACATTTCTTGTAGTGAAGAAAAATTCGGGTTCCAGACAGTCCCCCAAACGTGAGATTTAAAAAGGTCCTTCTAAAAAATTTACATATGGGCTCTTTCTGCTCCTTCAAAGCATCTGATTGGTGTGTGCAAAAAAACACCTTCACACTTAAAAAAGAAAATCCAGGTAAGATGCTACAGTCGTCAATCTTTCCAGGTCAGACCCTTAGAAGAAATCAAGGAAATGTTTGCGAGAGATCAGCTAAAAAAACAAAAAAAATGACTCAAAGAGCTCACACACGCTGACAGGTATGAGCCATGAAAACACTGTCATTAACAGTGTTGACAACATATTTTTACATACACACGCACACTCACACACACCCCTCCTTATTGCCTCTTCTCCGGGGAATACGTTCCCCACAGTTCAGTGATTCACATAAGAAAAGTAGAATACTCCTGCACACCCAGTTTACGCTTCACAGCTCGCAGTATTTTCTGAGTGTTTCTTTTTTTTTTTGTTTTGTTGGGTTTTTGGTGCCCGTGACCTTTGACCTCTGTGGGCTTGCACTAACCCCTCCTCTTGCTCTCTGTGCTGTGTGCAGGAGTACTCTTTCGCATTTGAACCTGCACAACACGCCTCTCTGCCCCCTCCAGAGTCTGGAGATCTTTTTTAGTGTTGTCACGTGTCTCATCTCATCCTGTTCTGCCTCATCAGTGGGACGATGCAGGACGGTGGGCCGGCCTTCGTCAGGAAGGGGTGTTTGAGGAGCTCGCTGGCCGTCGCCCGCTGAGCTGGGTCTCGCACCAGCATCCTGTCCAGGAAGCCCTTGAGCAGAGGAGAGACCTGGGAGAATAAGAGGAGAGAGAAAACGCTGTAAATCACCAGTCATCAATCAAACTTTATTTATATAGCACTTTTCATACAGACTAGTGTAGTTCAAAGTGCTTTACAGTTAGCGGAGTGACCCTAACCTTGACAATAAGACAGAACAAGAGACAAAATAAAAAAAAATAAAAAAATAAAATAAAATTTGAAAAGACAAAACTGGAAGGAAAAAAAAGTATTTTAAAAAACCTTAAAAATGTAATTAAAATAAGTGAAAATAAAGAATTAAATAGATAAAATAATTAAATAAATAAGTAAAATAACAGAAAATAAGGGAAAGGGTTTATTAAAAGTTAGAGTAAAAAATTAGGTTAAATTAAATTAACAAGACAAAAGAAAAGTAAAACAGAAGATGAAGTTTAAGAAAAGCTGGAATAAAGCTAGATTAAGAGAGTGATTAAAAGATTGGAAAGAAAAAAAAGAAAAGGGAAAGTTTAACATGTTCAAATAAATAAATTAACTAACTAAAAAAACTAAAAGGGTAATCTGTAAAAAGTTTATTGGTCAATGGAACACAAAAAAAGAGGAAAGAACAGCGTTGTGTATCAATGAAACCAGATTTGCACAAAGAAACAAAAAAAAAAAAAGGTAGCTGTGGACTTGTGGGTTGTTGTAAAATCAAGTTTCAAGCTGTTGGAAAACCAGAGTTTACATAAATTCCTTTAGTCAGCAATCACATTTCCTTTACAGTCTACATAGGTTAAAACAGGAGTCACATGCTGTGTGTGTCAAATGTTGCACACTCACCGTAAAAACCAGTGGAGGTTCTCACATTGGGAAAAACACTTTTCTATTATAGACTGGTTTATTTGAATGCACCATTTATAAACAAATATGTTACACTCAAAAACTTTCTCAATTTACTTTTATTAGAAACAATTAGTTCAGTAATGATTTGCTTAACTGAACTGGACTGGTACATTAACACTTACTGTGTTCGGGTTAGGCTGAGTTTCAATTCAAGCTTTTAAAAGAACACAGTAACTATACGTATTTAATACAGTGTGTAGCTGTGTGTTTAGTAGAGTCCCAAAAACAAAAACACAACATACAGCATTAATGGGTCATCAATAGTCTATTTTCATTAGTTGCTGAAACAGGTGGAGCAAGCAGCGTGTGCTTGACAACGCTGTTTATAGGAAGTTATAGTTTATAAGTGTGGACACTCACATCATTATATTTACAGTTATAGTTATTGTTATTAGTGTGGACAGCCTTTTACTGACCTATAATCATATACAGATCCAAACTCTCTCTATATTTTACTGGTGAATAGGACACACCAGTGTATAAATAAAAAAAATAATTAATAGTTTTAAATAAAAAAATATTGTATTAAAGGTGCGTCTTATAGACCGGTTTTTACAGTAATATTTTGAATGCATAAGTGTGTTCACACTGAGAAGTTGGGAAAAATGTACCTGCATGGTGCACTCAAAATGGTCAAAAAGTCTAATGTGTAACTGTGGACACTTCTGCCCTCAATGGTCCCCACCTTGGCTACATAGCAGAAAGGGAGGGACCACATTTCAAACAGGAAATGGCAGCCCAGGATGTTGTAAATACAGTTAAAATCACCACATTATACAAATGTAAATTATACATGTGTTTTTTGCACTAAGCACCACTACACTGTTGTCAGATATAAGTCATCAGTAGGTTTATTGAGTTAATTTTAAAGTCTGTAATGATTTAATTTCTGGAAAGCAACAACACTAACCTAAAATGTCGAAAATTGCACACTGCACAAGCAAGTACACAGAAGAGTACTAACAGAAGTTTGTGATTTGAAACACATTCAGTGAGAAATGATGTTGTAGACTTAAAATAATTATTCTAAGTGCATTAGTACAATAAATAAACAAGAACGTGAGTGCATAGTTAATGTGAGACAGAGTATGCCACTCTGAATAAGTGCGTTTTCAGGCGCGATTTAAAGGTGGAGACAGAGTCAGAAGTGCGAATGTCTGGTGAAGAGAGTTCCAAAGACAGGGGGCAGATCGCTGAAGGCTTTTGACCCCATGGTAGTTAAGTTGGCAGATTTGGCAGAGATAGAGCTATGGGTGGTAGAGTGGAAGTGGGCTTAGAGGAAAGATAGAGTTGGGTATCATCAGTAGTGTTGCACGGTCTACCGGTACCCACGGTGCCAAAACGTCACGGTGCCTACTATACCATAATTTCTACACAACGGTACTACCGTTGAACATGGTACCAGTGGGACCCATAGTTTCTGTAAAAACAAATCTGCTTGTGAGCACAGCTGCAATGTCCCGCGCTCCTTCGCAGTGCCGGCAGAAGCAGCAGACCTGAGCGTCATGATAGTAGAGCTTCAGTAACGGAACTAGTTGTTTGAATAAAATCAAATACTCCCGCAGCCAAACTTGAAAGCACTTTTGTCAAAGTGAACGCGTTAACGCATGCAGCTTGCCAGCAACAGAGAGTGATGGCTGGGAAGAGGGGAAATTTGGACTTGCAACATGTTCAATATTCATAAACTTTGATAAATAAGCGAACAGCAGAAGTGCTTCGCAGGACAGAGCATCTCTCCTGCTCATAGCCTGTCAGCCTCAGGAGAGCATCCCGGCCAGGAATGATGTCAGTTATTAACAGGGACAGGGCAGGTAGGCAAATTTTTACCAGGTGGGTAGGCAGGGGGTCTAACTGGCAGGTAGATGACTTGGATTTATGAATGAGACCAGTTATTTCAGAGACAGTTGGCGGTATGAAGCTGGCGAGCGGAGAGCTGAAGGAAGATGTAGGCCAAGAGTGCAGAGAGGATGCAGAGTTATTTGAAGCAGTCAGTGTCTGGTGGATATTTTCAATTTTGGCATTGAAGAAGGTCATGATGGTATCACACTGTGTAACTGTGAGTAAGTGAGGTGGTAGAGCATCAGGTGGTTTCAGAATATTGTTGATAGTTGAGAATAGGGCTCAACTATCCCATCAGCTGTCCTGATTAAGGTTGTGTAGTATGTGGTCTTGGCTGAAGAAAGAGCATCCTTGTATTGAAGTATGTGATTATAGTACATTTCTTTGAACTGCTTGGCCCGTTTTTACATAAAGGAATCTGTGTAACAATAACAAATAAAATCAGATTTGTTTGATTTCCCTCAGAAATAATCAGATTTCTTAAGCGTGTGGTGAGTGTGAAGATCACTATCACAATGGCTATCATATTTCTATCTTTCAAAACTGACTTTAAACAACGTGCAAAGTCACTTGCTTAATAGTGCAAAGTCTGTTACTCCTATCTATGCCACACATTTCTTCTTTAGCTATGAATGACCATTAGTCAATGTGGTGGAAGTGGCATTGGGACCTGACCACTCTGTCACTGTTGCTCAATGAAGAAACCCATAGAAAAGGTCACAGATTACTCAACACTCCCAAACCTCAAGGCACAGTTTTTCATCAAACATTTTTCCTCAAAGCCAGATGCAGATTTTCTTTTCTTTTCCTCTGATAGATACAAAAAATTCATGATTATGTGTTTGATTGAGATTTAGATGAGCATTTAGTATTGGTGCACAAAAGCTGGTCTGTCAAACTTTGTCTCTTTGTCTTTATACCTTGTGCAGATTCTTCAGTTTGGGAGGAAGGTTGTCACGAATCATTTTCATGGCTTTGAGCGGCGGCTCATTGAAGTACGGAGGCTCCCCGTCCACCATCTCGATGACCATGATACCCAGAGACCAGATATCCACCTGGAGACAGCGAGAAGAATCACAAATTAATTCATAAGCATTTGCAAATAAGTATGTAGCAGCAGAAGTAAATGGGGATGTTTCAGTCTTAAGCTTTCACGTGTGGGTGTGATCCCTATCAAACAGCAGCCATTAACCATCCGCTGATACAAATCATCAAAAGAAACAAACATCAAAAGGTAAAGTAAGAAAGCAAGAAACATAGTAGTAAGATAAATTATGTCATAAGAGGACATTATTGCATTCAGTTATCACAACAATGACATAAATGACCAGTTGATATACATACTAGTATGTATATCAGATATACATACTAGTATGCATGACCCTATGACCCTAGTCAATGACGTTATGCAACCCAGTGTCCAGTTGGTATAACCAGTATTTCCCGCCACCCTAAAACTATGATTATTTACAGGAAAATAAAGGGGAACTAAAATGTGGAATAAATATAATCCACTTTTAGCAACTCAACACTATGTTTTGAGTTGTTTTTGTTTTTTGTTGTTTTGTTTTTTTTAAACATATTTTGCATCATTTGTTACAACAAAAAATGGTTGCTTGTAGGATATGTCCTGCTCAGTATTAACAAAATGAATTAAAATTTAAATGTAAAATACTCATTTTTAAATGAAGAAATTATTTGTATAAGTACACTTAAATACACTGTAGGTGGATGAAATATTTAATATTTATTACTCTTTTGTGGTTACACCATTCAACATTTTCAGGGGCATTCAATTTGGTAAAAAATGGTGCAAATGTCATTTCAAATGACATAAGACACAAAATGTATATCTTAACAAACCTGATGTGCTTTTAAGACAATTTCTTATGATATTTTTGAATTGCTCATCTTGCCAACCCTTATTTTTCTCTGACCCACTAACAATAAGAACATGCAGAGGTACATGTCAAGTCATTTATTTGATCCTTCTTGAACCAGAATTTGGTCCAGTTCTCCATCTTAAAAGGTTATCTCAATTCTCTTTTCTGCATTTTTATTTCTTCAGCCATGAGCGCTGATAGACGAGAGCAGCCTTCACTGTGCATTTTTTAAAAGTGTTGCATGCTGATTTATGAGCGCTGATGACTTCATTTGCTATTTTTATGCTGGCATCAGTCACCCTCTGGAAGATATTTGAGTGGAGTGTGCCAGTTCTCTTGTTTGAGACAGTGAGATGAGTTTGTTTCGATGTTCAGATAACAGTAAATCCTGAAAGGGGGTGTGAGTGTTACCTCTGGTCCGTAAGGAAGTCTGGATATGAGCTCTGGTGCCATCCAGTACGGCGTGCCAACCAGAGACTTTCTCCTCTGCACTTCCTTCGAGACTTGGGCGCAGAAACCAAAGTCTGACAGCTTCACCTGGAGACAGAAAGAAAGCAGACAAAGAGGGAGCGTAAGAAACAGGGGGGGGGGGGTACAGAAATGTCAGATGAGTTTGTAACAGCACATTTTGTAATCTATCTTTATTTGTTCCTGCTAGTTTATCTTTGTTTAAGCTGCTAAATTGTGTGTACTCACATCTTAAGCTTATATTTGCTCTTCTGAAGCTGTTGTGTAACTGTTCGTCGCTTTATTCAACCATAGTTTGCTCTGTTTTTATTGCATTCTGCTTATGTCACTATGTATTTTATATTTATTGTATCATGTCTTACTAACTGTGTTTTAAATTTGTTTCTTTATTTTTTAGGCTGCCAACTCACAGCTAGGGGCAGGGGCAATCGATGATAAATTCATGGTAAACAGAAGGTAATTAGTAACAAGGTTAACTGTTTACATTAATGATTATATTGAAATTAAAGTTAAAATAAAGCTAAATGCTATAAGCTAATGGGATATGCATAGACTGATAACTTTCTTTTTAAAAATGTTATTCTTACGTTGGTTGGTTGGTTGTAAGAAGAATAATTTGATTCAATAATAACCAATAAAATAATTCAGACCACC
Source organism: Scomber japonicus (assembly GCF_027409825.1). NCBI lineage: Eukaryota > Metazoa > Chordata > Actinopteri > Scombriformes > Scombridae > Scomber > Scomber japonicus. Next base: position 16,841,795 of record NC_070583.1, read on the forward strand.
ACCTGTAAAAACTTCCTTTATTCACCTGGTGCTACACTAGCATTTGCATCGTCCCTGATAAATAAACTAATAAAATAAAAGTTTGTGTAAGTGAGGTTAAAGAAACAACTCTCTGTATCCACTTTTTTTAAAGTTGCAGTCTTTTCCTAGTGCTGTTGCAGGGTTGAAAAACAAAAAAATTGGAGAATTTTCTATCAGCTAGTTTCACAAATTATTTCAGCATATTAAACTGAACTTTTAAAGCAAAGTTCATACGTGTAAAATATGACATTTAGGTATATTTGAGGTGCTACAGCTCAGAAACATCCTTGCTATGTTTTAATAGTCCAGTCCGGTGAAATCTACCCTTCTTTCTGAGGGAGCCTGTGCTCGGTATCTAGACAGAGAATCAGAGTTTGATGTTGCTCATGGGGTCGACTGCTAGACTCAGATAGGCTCAGAAAGAGAAATGAAACAAAATTCGGTTAGAGAACCAGTGCGCACATGTATGAAAATGCTCACAAAAGAAACACTGTAACATGATGACAAAGGCTTCCACTGACTGCCTGAGCATTTAAAAAAAAAGCTTCAAATATATATATAACATATAACACCCCAAGAGATCTAATGTATTTAAGAGATGTAAATCATTCTTTCTCATAAATGCCAACCATCAGCAACCAACCGCAGGTGCACTTAGATAACACCCGAACACACCCTCTGCTGATGAGAAACGCTTCAGGCTTGGTCGGGTCTGGTTCCTCTGTGAGGCCAAACTGCAGGCAAAATCTCAAACCAAACACAGAGGCAGCCAGTACAAGTAAAAACATTCTCTCTCTCTCTCTTTCTATATATACATGCACAGCACAGCAAACTAACACTACAAATTGCTTGTATTTTTATATAATTAGATGTACAAGTGAATTTTTAACCATATGGTGTATACAGACAACTGCACACAATTATTGCCACATATACAGATATCACTCTTAATTTTCTCTGTTAGATGTGTTGTGCATCATTATAAATCTTACTTATAATCATTAAACTGCAGTGTCTGCTATTCAGAAATATTTTTATTGATCTGGAAATGTGCCGGATATTCAGAAATATTTCAATTGATCTGGAATATCTGCTGTGCTTGAAAAAAAAGTCAAAAAGGTGTAAATGTATGATTCAATAAAATAAAATAAACCTTCTCATGTCATTAAGAGTAATAAAGATTGTTATATCCACCACAAACAACAGTCAGACTTCATTACCATGCAGCTCTACTGCGATCTGAGAGCAGGGTGACAGTGCATATATTCTGAGAAACGCAGTAACAGGACTATCAGAGACATGACTCTGCGCCTGCAGATGCCTTTTCAGCCCTCATACACCTCACATGTTACTGCCTGAATAACACAGATGAAGCACCAAAGTGTTACAGCGGACTGGCCCTGCATACAGCTGGAGGCAGAAACCACAGCGCATAAAGACACGAAGCCACAGACACTTAACTGCATCACGGATATTGAGGTTAACACATTAGATCATTTAATCATTGTGTGTGTGTGACTTGCATATAGGTCAAGTTACGTTAGATCAAAAAAGAAACAATTAAAGGGAGACAAATGCAACCTGCCAAAAAACGAACAAGAATGGAGATTTTTGTTCCCTAACAACTGTAACAACAGCAGATGTTGAAGCCAGGCTTGAAAGTAATCATTACTTCTGTTATCTCAATCTGCACTTCCTAACTGACTGAAAGTGGGCGATTCAGTAACAGGATGTGGAAAATTGTGCTGAAAATGACTTATTTAGTCTCCTGAAGCCAAGTGTAACAGAGTGCTTTAACAGTCCTACAGTGTGAGGTGCTCAATGACGGGATTATTTTCTGTCCAGTCGGGAAGTTGTCTATGACTGCACGATCATTTCAGACTGATTGAGAGATGAATGAGTTTACAACAATAAACAATAATGGCTGGTTAGATGTTACGGTGGAGCAGCCAGCAGGTGAAAAGTTTGTGGGGCATTTTTAACTTCTGCTCGGATATGAATCATGACAGAGAAGAAAAGAGGGAGAGGTGGGGCGAAGTTGCTGACACCCTTCAACTACCTAGTGAGTTAAAACATTTTCAAGCTTGCTGCTCACTAATGTTAGCTACCAAATTATTTTACCTTATAGTATCAGCTAAGCATTGCTAATTTTAGTAGCTCAAGCAATTCCCGGGTCAGAGGTGCTCTACATTGGCATGGCAATATGGCGTAACAATTCGAGGACATAAAGAAATCCAGTAGAATGGGAGGCAGAGCCTTCAGTTATCAGCCTCCTCTCCTCTGGAATCATCTATATATCTATATATATCTATAAGGCCTGTAGTGTACATCATCTACAAAATAGGTCTTCATGCTGTGATGCAGTTATGGGTTTGAGGCAACTTAGCGTAACAAGTCCTGCAAAAATCCTGTGATGTGTGGCCTCACTATGGTAAATGGATGTACTTGTAGCACTTTTCTGGTCTTTCGACCACTCAAAGCGCATTTACACTACATGTCACATTCACACACCCATTCACACACTGATGGCAGGGGCTACTACAGGGTGCCAACCTGCTCATCAGGAGGAAACTAACATTCAGTCACCATTGGTACAGCCATCGGGAGCAATTTGAGGTTAAGTATAGAGGCCGTTTCCACTGCACAAACTTTGGGGTAATTTTACAGGGCTGTGACCGTTGGAGTGTCTCCATAGCAGGAACCACCCCTGGAGGACAATCTCCTGGAACTTTTACGAGGGCAATACAAATTCCTGCCTCGGGGTATGTATTCCATGCGGAGTCCCTGGCCACTCACTGCCAAATAAAGGGCTTGAGGTTGACTCACTGCTGATTGGGTATACTCAAAGTGGGATGTGATGTCAACAGAAAGCACCAAAATAAGCACCTATAAACTGCTGCAGAATGATTTCGTCACCTCCAGAGTCCAAAGTTTACAATGGTAAAAATATTGGTCCCTCAAGAAAAAGGTTGGGAACCACTGGCCTAGTGTATGCCCTATTAACAGGATTGATTAACGGTCGTGAGACATGAGTTACTATCCTCGGAGAAGGATATTAAGAAGATTTTAAAAGTCCTGTAGTGTAAACTTGGCTTTAGATTCACCTCGTCATTTACAAAATAGGTCTTCATGCTGTGATGTGCAGTTATGGATGTGAAGAAAACACTTCAGCACCAGTGTGAACGAACTCACGAGCAACAGCTGAACTCTGATGACTTTAGGAAGGTTTTTTATTTTTTAATTCTTTTGGGGGAATTTTACATCACCATGAGAGAAGAGACGATGCGGGAATAATATACAACAGAAGACCCCAGACGGATGTGAATATGGGTCATTGTGGTTCGCGCTTGCCTCAGTTTATTGACCTTATTGAAATACTTTGTAATGGTGCGGCTGAAACCTCACCTCCATGTATTCTGACACAGAGAGAAGCATTAAATAGCTTTACAGGCACACAGAATCATAGTCATTTCAGTCCTCACTTATCTTATTTGGACCACGTCATGAGTCATGATGAGAGTCATGTTAAGGCAGATTAAACCCTTTTTTAGCCACAAATTGACAAATGTTTACCAATTGTGCTGAATTTCTGCCGAGTGGTTGTTTCATGTGCAGTTAAGGCCTGATCAGCTGACCTGCGAGACATTTTATATGTTTGTCTTATTATTATCTTAATTTCTTACATGGCTCCTTCCAAAATTCTTGTAATCTTTGTTTTAATATTATTATTTTCATATTTTACATCTTGACTGAGACTGCTGTGATATAAAACAGCACCGCAGAACAGACAGATCATATTGTGCATCTTCTAGCCATCTGTGCCTCCTTTCAGCTCATGGCAGGACTGCCTTTCTCTTTCTCTCTCTTCTTCTTCTGCCAACATAGACCGACCATTTAGACCGACTGAGGGTTGCATCCTTATGTTCAAGTCTGAGCACATGTGTCAGTCATAGCTGGCTACATTGTAAGTTGCAGCAGGTTTTGGCCTAGGATACAAATCAAAACATGTCTCCCCAGCTAAAGGGAAACATGCATGTAAACTGCCCCCCCCCCGCCCCGCCCCTGGTTTTTACTGTGCAACCAACAACACTGGTTTCATTTTCTGCAGGTAGCAGACATTTGCTTGTCAACAGGCAGGAAGTGATTTCATCAAGCCTCAGCTTTGGTGTCTGGTGGTTTAGCCGAGGTGCATTTAGTTCCTTTTTCCAGCATTTTCCTTTTTAAACATTTTTTTTTATTCTCGACCAATTTTGCTGATGACTGCACGGTGCAAAGTTACTGCATTTGTGAGACTAACTTAAAATAAAAGCAGCAGTAGCAGGAGCACCTCATCTGTAAATCTTCTGCACACATTCTGACATAAGAGGAAAGGCAATGGTGCAGCTAATAAAATGAAAAAGTGCTGCATTCAATTAAATAAGTAGGTGTGCCAGTAGAGGTATTATGCATGCAAATGCACTGGAATTACCTATTGGGAACATTAAAACACAACACAGCTACGATCAGTATTATTAGTCACATATTTGCCTGTCCTGCTTTAACTAAACAAGATGTCAGCTGTGAAATAAGGATGGCTGAAACCACAGCCAAAAAAACCCCCAATGACTGCTGGTAGAAGATTTCAATAGCAGACTGCATATTCACTTTGAAACCACACGCTCTTCTCTTCTTTGTTGTGACTGATCAGCTCATAAAAGAATAGTTTTGTATTCGTCCGACATTTAAAAGATGAGCATATTAAACAAAAACAAGCAGTAATGACTAATAATAAGATGGTTTTACAGCTTCACCATCAGTCACAAATGGCTTTCATAAAATGGCTCTTGCTGCCCAAGAAGAAGTAAGAAGCAGCTGTTTAATAAGTCTTATTGAAGAGATGCTTATGTAATGTGGTACGTACCCGTCCGTCATGAGTGAGGAGGATGGAGTCGCTCTTTATGTCTCTGTGGATAACGCCCTGTGTGTGGAGGACAGACAGCGCTTTCAGGACAGACAGACACACGGTGGCAATCTGCTCCTCGTTCATCCTGGGAAGGAAAAGGAGAGGAAAGGAGACACCGGAGAGAAAAGTGGGTTTATATGCCAGTTTACTCTAGAATTAAATATAATGCATATTTGAAACAATATTGATGATGTGTAGCATCCAAAAACACACACCAGACAAAAGCTTCATATATATATATATTTAGTATATTAGTAAACTAAACAGCTGTAATAATCTGGATAACCTTCATATAAATCAAAAGTTGCTTGGAAAATGACAGTCAGGCTGTGGTTGCATCTCTGAGAAGGAATGAAGATAATTTGGTTACGCTGCCCCCTTATGGATGAAAAGAGTTTTGTGGGTGCAAGGAAATTCAAAGCAGGATCCATTATAAGGTAGTAGCAGTAATAAAAATGACACTCGATTGGCGATTAAAAGACTTAAAGAACATAAGTGTATTAATTAAATAAAATATGAAGCACATATCCACACACAATGGTTAAACCTAGGGGTGGAACAGTTCATTAAAAAAAATCCGTCCCGTTCGGTATGCTTGCCACGGTTTGGGGCAAGTGTGTATTGTTAGCACAGCAGTTGATCGGTTATCAGTTGAGATTATTGTTATAATTATTATTATTATTCCACGTGCCACGTGATAGATTAAAAAAAGTTTCTCTCTCTCTCTCTCTCACCTAGTGTGCGTCACAATGTCAGTAAGAGCCCCTCCTTCAAGGAACTCCATGACGACCCACAGCTCGTCCCCCACCAGGTAGCTGTTGTACATCTCCACTACGTTCTCATGGTGATAGTCCCGCATGATCACCACCTGCAGTTTCCATGGAAACAAAGACATTGAGGCAGAGAGAGAGAGAGAGAGAGAGAGAGAGAGAGAGAGAGAGAGAGAGAGAGAGAGAGAGAGAGAGTCATATAACTGTAAAGTCAATAGTGTATAGATTAATTAACAACCATCAACAAACCACATTGAGCCCTTTTCTGATGACTCATTAGTCCAAACATCTAAAATGTAAAGTGACAATTAGCAGCTAATGTGAGTGTGAAATGGAGCAGTACACTCTACCACCTACACAGAAGTTTAACACTTTCTACACACTTTCTGTTTGATGTGTCTGAAGCAGCTATTTCATTCAATGATTTTATTTCTGAGAGCTGCAAAATCTGAAAAGGCTGCTAGTGAAACTCTTTTTTTATACATGTCATCTATCTTTATCAAATGTGCTTGTGTCAGGGAAATGTATATGAAATGGGTACACTTTTTAGACTTTTTAATATTTATATAAACAAGAGGTCATCTGGTTTGGCAATTTATCACAGTAAATGTTCTTATTGGGATAATAAAATATATACTAGTGTTCCTGGGAAGATAACTCAAAAATCAAGAAGGTTTTAGTTACCTAAAAACATAAATTGACTACTACTTGATTCTTTTGAGCTGTCAGTGGGTACACATTTAACATTAAACTAGTCTAATTACTGGTAGTTAGTCATGAGACACACATTAAATATAACATGCCAAGGAAAAAATAAAACAATCTAACAATCTTCCACATCACAGTGGTAAAACTTGTCATTCAATTAATCAATCAAATGTTATTTATACAGCAGCTTTCATACAGGTCAATGTAGCTCAAAGTGTTTCACAGTTGATTGACCAGCTGATCATTTTAGGATTTAGGATATTTTAAGGTTTAAGATTTTTATAAAAATCTAAAATTAAATGAAGTTAAAAAAAATAGAGGGAAAACGTTTATTAAAAGTTAGAGTAAAAATAATTGGTTAAAATACATTAAAAAGACAAAACAAAAGTAAAAAAGGACACATTTTTATAAAAGCTAGACTACAGGTAGACAAGGTTAAAAAGACAAAAGAAACAGAGACGAATAAAATCGACTTTGAGTTGCTTTGAATCACAAAATCAGCCAATCAGTTTTTAACCAGAGATGAACTCTTACCTCGTTAAAGAGCAGTTCTCTACGCTGTTGTTTCCTCAGGTCCATCTTCTTCACAGCGACCAGTTTCCCCGTGGTCTTCACCGTGGCGATACACACAATCCCCGTGGACCCCTCCCCTATCTTGATGTAGTGGTCCAGGTAGGTCCGTGGGTCACCGGGATCGACAACCATCTGTAGCGCTGCCCTGAACTGCTCGTGGGAAACCCTCTGCGGCTCCCTCTGGGGGGAGCGGCCCTGGGGCGGAGCACTGGACGCCGGGGGCCCGGAAGGTACGGGCGGCCGCGGGGCTGGAACGTTGGGGTGAGGAGTGTGTGGATGCTGGGTGGCATCGGGGGTCAGGCTGGGGTGGGAGGTGTGGTGAGGGTGCTGGTGGCTCACAGGGGGCTTGGAGGAACCTCGTTGGGAGCCGCTAGAGGGACCGTTTTGAGGAGAGGATTCATGGTGTCGCACCGGCTAGAAGGAGGAGAAACAGAAGAGAAAAACACAACATAAATAAAGTGTAATAAATCTTTTCAGGATTTGAGATGCAGTAAGTTATTTATTAACAAAACTTAAAATCATTGAAATAACCAAATAAGCATTTCTGTTTTTTCCATATCAATCAATCAATCAATCTTTATTTATATAGCACCAAATCACAAAAATAAAAAATAAAAACATTCCCCCATAAACAGCACTTGGTGACAGCTGTGAAGAAAAATTCATATCAAACTAATATTAAAATGACATAAAAATCCAATAATCTCATAAAGTAGTCTTGCTAAGTGATTAACAAATTTACCGGTAGTCGTTCAAAAAAAAAAGATGTTAAAGGCGTAGATACGACAGTATAATTAGTGTGGGGGATCTACATTATCACATGGCATTTACGCTCATATTTAAAATTTTATTTGATCTTATTAACTCCCTGAACCACTGATTATTACAGATTTTGTATGTTTTATCAATCTTTCTGATCGCCCTCATTTTGCTGGTGACACTGTAACTTCTTTTAACGATTGCTCTGATTGTTTAAGTCTTATAAATTTATTGAATTTGTTGATTTTTATTGATCATTTGCACCGTAATCAGTCTTAATGTAACTGTTTTATGATTTATTTTAAATGATGACTTACTTCATTCTGCTGCTTTGTATGACCTGCTGGTTTTATTATTATTATTTTCATCATTAACCTAAACCTTTTCCTTTTTTGTTTGTTTTTATGCTACCAATTCTTACTGTTATATCATCTGATATTTTGTTTTTATGTAAAGCACATTGAGTTTCCCCTGTGTATAATATGCGCTATATAAATAAAGCTGCCTTACTTTTTAAAGAGATATAAAAAGACACATTAAAACGCTTAAAATGTAGACTTTAAAACTATACACTTAAAAAATACTATTTATGTATTTAGTACATTAAAAGATAAAAATCTAACAAAAAAACTAAAAGAAATTCAACTCTGGACTTCAAAGCACATTTTTAACTCTTGAAAAGTCCATTTTGTTTTGATTACATAAACATAAACTTTAATTGCAGAAATAATGAGATAAAGATGAAATAAATGATCTCAGCAATTTTGAACAGCTTTCGGAAGAGGATCAGGAGAGAAATAATTACACCTGAACTGGAGAAAATAGAACAGAGTGATAAAAGCTACCATCCATCAGCCAGTGACTCAATTTGAACGTGTCTGCCTTTATTTCTCTCAGTCGATATCTTCCCTCTGGGCTGCCGCTGCTGCTGCTGATTGCCATCCTTACCTGTCCTGTGGGGCTGCGTCCTCCCTCACTGTCCGTCCTCGGGTAGGTGTTGAATGGCCGTGTGGTCTGCTGGGCGGTCTTCATCACTCCCTCTGTCACCGGCAGGTTTGGGGTGCGGATGTTGGGCCCGGAGAGAGGCCTCTTCTCCCTGGGAGACTGAGGGCTGCCGTCACGTGACACGTAGCTGGACTTTGGCCGGTGGTCACCGGGTTGATCCCTGCGGACCCCCTGCTCCTGGAGAGACGCAGGGTTGAGGAGAGAGAGAAAGAGAGAAGGCATTAGTGGAAGGATGGATGGGAAAATATAAAATTAACAATAAGATGACAGCTACAAGGTTGATTTTCTGCTATTTTTAGGCCTAAAAATCATTAACTGCCCTGGTTACTATAAGAATATATCAGTGTGAGAAAAGCAATTTACAGATTTGAGTGGTAAAAGGTGAAGAAAATGAGGCAAACATAGGAAAATATAAAATATATTTGTCGGTCTAGAGGACAGTAACTGCAGGAAAGAGAGCCATGTGAGGCCTATTAACAGCAAAAAAAAAAAAAGATTAATCAAATAAGATGAGGAGCGAGGTCCAGCATTCATCTGCAATCTCCAGTCTCTACCTGGTCCCGGTCCCGAGGCTCTCTGTCTCTGTGAGGAGGAGCCGGTCTGTCCCTGTGGGCCCTGCTGGGCTCTTGGCCCCGCGGTTGCTGCTGGGGCCGACCCTGGACTCCATCGTCTCTTTGAGGCAGACGGACCCCGCGCTCACTCTGGCGGGGGTCACCTCCGCCATGGTGATCTGGTCTGGATCGGTCTCTGAGAAGCAAAGCCATGCAAAGATTAGTGGAGGTATTAATGGTGGTGTAACAGCTCTCTGGGTTGTGTTGACACATTTTTGCTATCTTATTGTTTCCATTAAAAAATCATGATGATAATTTTTGAGTATAAACATATGTGTTTATAAATGAATAGCTACTGGTGCATTCAAATAAACCAGTTTGTAATAGAAAAGCTTTTTTCCCTGCATGACACCCCCCAAAAAATAGACTGTCTTATACACCTTTGTGACTTATTTACTGGTTTTAACTGTAACTCGTAAGATCATAGCAGACCCACAGCACCCACTGCGGTCTAAATAAGTACTTTTACCCCTCAAGGCGAAGGTGTAGCAAGGATGCTAAAAGACTAAAAGAAGCATCACATCCTTTGTCCCGTGCAGTGCTCAGCTGCTTAACAAGCTTTAAATCACGACACTTTACTGAATTTGCACTTTATGTTTTGTCGATCACTTTGATTTTTGTCACAATGCTTTAATTTTTATATTTGTGCTCTCTTTGTGCAAAGCAAATTCCCCCTAGGTGCAATAAAGGCTTCATTCATCCATCCTGACCTCTACAACTATGCTGAATTTGTTTGCTATGGAATATTAAATATGGCCGTTGATAAGTAGTAAAACACACCCACCAAAGGTTTGGTAACCGATTACAAATGGCAATGTATCCAAACACAAATCACTGCTCACACAAACATGTCACATACCAAGTTTGGTGATGATTGAACGAAATATGCGTAAAAAATTGCAAAAAATGTGTCCACCAAAAAGGTCCAAAAAGGTGGGAAGTGTATAAATTGTCTTCAAATGTCATACAAAACTCAAAAACATTGCGTTCACAATGATATAAAATAGAGAAAAGCTGCAAATCTTCACATATGAGAAGCTATAAAAAGCAGGAATAAATAAATCTGTAATGTAACTCCACCTGGAGCTGCAATTTAATTCCTTACCTCTCCTGTCTGTCTGGGTGTGAGTAGTGTCTGTGGTGAGGGTCTCCATTCTCCTGCCCTCCTCCTCCTCCTACTACAGAGGAAGAGTCCCTGCGAGGCTGGATGGGAGGACTGCCTCGTCGCAGGGAGTTGGAGCGAGTCACCGACATTGTGTCAAATTCATCCAGCAGCCATGTCAGAGAACCGTCCACCCCGATCTTACTGCCACGTACAATAGTCTGAGAGATTTTGAAAAAAGGAAGAAAAATATAAGACATACAAGACTCAGGCTGAGATTAGTCACTTCTAATAAATTTAAAAGTGGTGAGAACTCACTATTTTTAGATTCTGTTCTACTCTGCAAACAGCTTATAAAACTGAACGCTTCCAAATGCTCAGGTACTTCAGGATTAGGATTGACATATTGATGGCTGATAAACTATTGGCTGATTAATAAGAAAATGTAATTCAGTGCTTTCTCTACATTCATTGCAATAATACTTTATCTGTGCAATATTAAGGGAAATCGTGCAATGGAGTGTCTTATGTGTGTATTATGTGTATATGTTTCACCTTCCTTTGAGTTTAGTAATAAATATTCTGTCTAATCCTAGCGTCCCTGGTTCGACTCTGGCAAAGGACCTTTGCTGCATGTCCCCCCCCCCCTTTTCTAATCAGCCTCTATGCCATGTACTCTTAAATAAATGCAAAAATGCAATAAAGTGCTCTTTACTCATTATTTTTTAACCACATATTGTTAACTCCAACCACTGCCATACTGCACCACCCAGGCACAAAAAGCCCCCAATCCTTGAGGAAACACTGAAATTATTGTCCACATAATGAGAATTTAGCCAATAATTATGTTTGATAACGCCGAGCCTTTAACATTCAATCATGGCTTTCCTTTTTATTCAATTTTTATTTCGTAATTGTTTTTCTCTTCGGGTTTCCTTCATCAGGGCTGTGTAGGGGTTTGAGAGGTTCAAGCAAGGGGGAGAAGCAGACCCATCTGAGTCCCTCTTGCGACCGTGGACCACAACCTCGGTCCAAGGCGGCTGGCTTGGGTGTTCAGCAGGAGGAGAGTTGTGGACCGGCGGCGGGGTCCCAAGCAACCGTGTCCCGGAGGATTGTACTGAGCGAGGTGATCTCTTTGGATTGTACAGATGCCACATCCATGAAGTTGGACAACAGTGACTATTTCTTCTGAAGTTCATTAGAGAGCCGTCGGATATCTTCCTTGAGGTCAGAGATCTTTTTGTTTGCTTGCTGCAGTAGCTCACTCTCCACACCAGGCATAGTAGGTAATGTTGTTATGGTTAGCTTAGCCGTGAAGCTAACGGCTATACTGACCAAGCAGTAGTCAATGCAATGCACCAAACAGTGTATGTGACTCTTAGGCCAGTCCAAAAAATCTGAGAGTTATGCCGAACTGTAGGTCAGTTAAAGAGACTTGGAAGACGATAAAGTAAGCTTTATTCACCGATTCCTAGTGTGGAAGTAAATAAAATACCAACAGTTGTCAAGTGTTGAAAAAATATATAGCCTTAAACGAGGTGGAAAGTTGGTAGAGTTTCTGGCGGGTACACCAAGACGCAGATGCATAGCAATGACGTCACGAGCTGTAAGACATTATAAACTATGACTATGCCTGTAGCTAATTATTATTTTCCTTACTGATTAACATGAAACTTGCAATATAAAGATAATTCTTAATATTTAGCACACGTTTTTTAATATGTATAATGTTCAGTGTGTTTTTTTGTGTAGATTTTCTTTCTCCCCACCTTGCGTGGCTCTACAGTAGTGATGACGGTTGCATCGATGAAGGGTTTGGGCCTCTTCGCCGTGTCTTCAATGAGCGACTGCCATTGCCGCGGCAACCCGACAAACTTCTGCTCCTGCTCGTCGAAGTCTGTGTGCACGCGGTGCTCGAAGTTAGACGGCGCCGAGATCTGGATACGAGATTTCTTCTTCTTGGTGAACATGATGGCGGCTGAGGCGGCTGCAGCCTAACATCAGACCTGCGAAGAGGAAGAGGAGGAAAAAGGAAGGTTAGTTTAACTTAAAATATGTAAAACAGTATTTAAGGTGCTTTGTGTTGTATGTAAGTGTGCAGCTCAGCATGAAAAATCTTATTTCACCCAATTAAGCATTAAGCGACCTAGTGGCATTAAACCAGCTATGACCTTTAAGCTGAAGGTCATCCACAGGCTCAACAATCAACTCACAGCTGGTCTCACATTACTTATAAAAGGACAACTGCTCCAGCACTTCCTAATGAGCAATAAAATTAGCCTGGAGGGGCAAGAACAATCTGTGCACAAGCAGCACATAAACATCAGAGTCCTCGTCACACTTGAGTGGACTCGACTCATCATGTAGAGGTTCGGGGGTCTCTTCTACGTAATGTGTGCGGTTCTCAGCGAAAATAGACAGTGAAAATAATCTGTTGATAGTCATATAGACAAAATACCTGTAATATTACACCTTTTACACCTAGTTTCAATGTCAATATTTGCAGAATATGTCATATATAATATCTGGTGTTGAATCAGAGACACACAGAGCTTCTTTTCTTGACTCTTTCTCGCTTTCTGTGATATTAGTTCAAACTGAGACTTCTGCCTATTGTTTTACCTGCTTCCAGACAGAGATTTGGTGCAGTTGTCTTCATTATTTGTCACCAGTTTCCCTCACAGTTAGTTTAGAGGCTTAGTGTCACCTGGAGGTATATTTTTTTAACTTGTTGGAGCAGTGACAGCAGGGGTTTAATTAGTGGAGTAATAAGTGTAATCAATAGAATAACCATCAATGTTAAGAGTGTATGCAGCTGACACAAAACTAGCTCCAACCAAACCCTGCTTTCACATCATTTATCATCATCATTATTATTATTAATTTACCTTATTCTCTATCAACTTAATATTTATATTTAGCTGATTTATTTTGCGCCTGATATAGATGACAAAACTCAGTTCAGTTGCAAAAAAAAGCTATTGTGTCTCAACTAAATATAAATTCAATTTATGATAAAATAATTCAAGATTCAAAGTACTTAATTTGCCACTGTTACAAGAACGAGACAGCACAGCATATCTAGAAAATAGGTAATAAAAGTTAAGAAATTTACAACACTAAACAAATAAATAAATGAATAGATTGCACCATACAAGACTAAAATCAATAAAGTGCAAAAAATAAAAAGCGCATCAGCTGAGTGGAAATGTTGCTGCTAGCGTAGACCCCCGGCAGTTCAGTTCAAGTTATGTGGTTCAAATATGAAACTCTCTTATTGACAGCCGTTATCCAATAGACTCTGTGTAAAGAGACGAGGCTGGTATTAGCTACGAGCACGCAGTGTTTTTTTTGTACTTCCTCATCACAAGAATATCATCAAAGCTCGACCCTCAGTAATCAGTGGAAGCATCTGCTGCTGTGGAAGGCTGAAATAAAAAACCTGCATTGTGGTCAAAAGTCTGGCATGGGTATAATTGTTATTGTCACACCATTTAAGCCCATGTGTGCTTCAAATAAGCCCACATCATGATTTATTTATAAAATATTAAAAACAATATTGATTTCAAAGAATTAAAAACAGCAATATGTATTCAGTAACATGTTAAATATTAAAAAATGAGGGAAAAACCCTCCTGAGCAAAATCTCAAAAGGTCTGACTTCAGATGTAACCCCCTTTGTAATTATCAACATTTTCATGTAAGTGTAATTTAATTTCACACTTTCTCTCAGTAGCTGTAACAGATAACAGTAACATTTATTTTGTAATTAACTAGTCACTCCCCAACACTAGATTTTACATACTTATAGCATAAAGCCAGCATGCCAAGTTTGAGGCATAAAATGGTGTTAAAAACCCCCAATATATCTTACATGCTGATCGACTAGGCATGGGATGATAACAGTGTTCAAGGTATACCGCGATTTCAAAAAGCCACGATAACCGAAACCGCCATATTTTCTGCCATACCGTTCCTAAGGTATGAGCTGTTTTTAGTCTGGTCAAAGACAGAAAGTGCAGCGTAGAGTATCACGACCCCTCACACTGTCATTACAGTGTATATTCAGGTTAAATTAACATGTCTGTCTTCCTTTTTTAGGAACATTTTAGAGTTGTAATCGCAATACCGCAATACTGTGAAACCGTGATATTTTTGCTTATGGTTATCATACCGCCAGAATCTCATACCGGCCCATGCCTATGATCGACTTCCAAAATCTTTGAGGGATTTATGCAGAGGAAAAATACAAAGATCCCACTCATTTCAAGCAAAACCAACTAGTTACAGTGGAGTTACTAACTAATAGAAATGTATTCTTGACACATTTAAAAGTGACACAACACCTCCATATTTTAACCCGATTTTCCTGCCATTGATCCTCAAATATCTGATGAATATAGCAAATTTCCGGCACTTTCTTTCTTCATCTTATCACAATAATAAGATTGATGAGTGCCGATGTAACGCTGGCATCCTTGTACACAATTGATGTAAAGTTACATCTACATTATACATCATTTTAAATCTAAATAAATGTTGAGTTACCTTAACAGTCCACTCAACTAACAAGTGTGAATTTTATTAATCGCTTGCAAAAACTATCTGGTAACAGTGTGCTAAATGCCTCTGTGCAGTCATAATGAGTGTGGTGACAGGAGAGGAGAGGTGGTATTAAATCACTGTAGAGGTTCGATCATTAGTGTTCAGCTGAGTCAGCGATACAGTCAAGAGTTTATCAACGGGCGGGACACAGAACTGAACGACTTAACAAAGGACACTGATTAACGAAGACCAAGGAGGAGACTGCAGAAGTTTTTAGTGTAAAATAAAATGTATCAATGTGTAAATGTCTCTCAGCAACATGGAAACAATTAGAATTTGAAGTTAAAGTCTTATTGAAAGCACAAAGAGCTTCAACAGGCTGTAAATCTGTGAGAAAACATTTTGTCATGTGGGGATCGAGGACGTCATTGTGCGTCTCGTGTTCATAAAGGGCGGTCTGGCTGAGAACCAGGGAGGATTGTGGGTTTTAAGAGCTACGTTCAATTCACCTTGGAAGTTGGAAATCGGAGCGCTGGGAACGACGTCACAGCCGAGTTTGAAGAGCTCAAGTTCGAGTAGGTTAGATACTAATAGCCAATACCAGGTGATAAAAAAGCCATTTCACTGTATTTTGTGGAGAAGTTTTTGTATGTTAACAAGACACAAAAGAGACAAAACTGCTAACAAACAGGATATTACTACAACTTTCACAATTGGACAATCAAGTTTAAATTTCTGACTGGGTAATCAAAAATCCGACTTCCTGGTACAGACTGAACGCACAACAAATCCCAAAGTATCTGTAACACTGAGCTAAAAGGGCTGCGGGTGAAAAACTAAATTTAACTGCTGTTGTCAAGAGCCAAAAAAACCACACATAATAAGATTTAAATGTAATGAATCAAACACAGCAGATGGATTACAGAGTTTTGACCTCAAAGATTTCATTTGATGTGAGAAAGAAATGAATTCATGTTCACGAATGTTTAGAATTAAAACATAACTGTGTGGATGCAACATTTACATCACTATGAGAGGCTGGTTATGCAAGTCAATGGAAAGTAAATGCACATTAAGTGTTAAAAAATAGAGACAAAATGTGAAGTAAAGCTACTAAAATAAAATCTGAAATCTGAGTATCTTTAATAGTTTATGAACATTAATGTGTCAAATATCTGCACTAAATGCCCCTAAACACTAAATGAATTAGATCCAGATGTGAGCCTCTCGACTGACATCTTGACTGCTGCAGCAGGTGTATGTTCACGCCCCGGCCTAAACCGAGACAATCCCCACAGCTCAATCCACCACACACCCCTCCATCCTCCATTATCATAAGACACTGCGTGACAGTGAAGAGAAAAAGAGGAAGAGACCAACAGATGTCTGATCTCTCTCACCACTTCATGATTCAGTTTATTTAATAGTTAAAATAAATTCAGACTCAATTTTATGAAAAACAAGCACACAAACTATGAACTCATCATTCACAGATGACTACTCACGTCTTTATTTCTCTTGGGAGTGACTATCTCTACAAATCTCTGCATGTTTCAAGTTTGACTTTTAAAACTTGTTAAAATCTTTTTTTCATGCTAGTTTGAATTAATTTTCACAGAAATCTCTCTACATAAAGCAAAGAATGATGATGATTTGATTTTATCAATATCGCCCAGCCCTAATCCACTTTATTTCATCTCTAAATGCAGCCCTTATTTTACTTGAAAAGAGAAAATAACGTGTTTACTATTAAGAGTACTTTGCCTGGCGTGCAGGTGGTCGAGTGGTTAGCGCGCATCCCATATACGCAGCCGACCCCGGTTCGAATCCCGATCGGAGGTCCTTTGTTGCATGTCAACACCTCCCTCTCTCTCCCATGTTTCCTGCCGGTCTACTGATAAATAACAGCCAACAAAATCTTCAAAAAAACAAGAGTACTTTGCCTATTATTCAAATCATATGTATATAATAGTATGTTAGTTTCTTTCATGTTGTTGGTGTTTATTTTCAGTCACACCTCACATAATGTGTCTTAATTTCTCGATGTAGTGTCTGGAAGTCAAATGCTCAGCCTATTTTGAACAGAAACTGCACTAGTACGACACAAAAATAACAGAGTTGGGTGTGACAGTCAGATCTCTCATGAGAAAAGCAGAAATACGCAACAATAAACCACATCTGGAAGAATTTATACTGTGAATTTAAATCACTTGTTTTCAAACCTTTTATACTGTTCAGACTCTAAGTAAAAGAAAGACCATTAAGTAAAAGAAACTAAACTTAAATGTTGTTAAGATTATTGAATATTACTGTCGACTCAGAGATCATTAAAGCCTATTTAGAACCCTTAAACAGTTAAAATTATGCTCTGATATGGAGTCAGTGTGTAAATTAGTGTCTCAAATGTTATGGTGGGGTTTTAACCTGAAGCTAAAACATTAAAAAGAGCTGCACCCTCTCTCTCTCTCTCTCACACACACACACACACACACACTATAGTTAAACCCTCCCTGTATTTTTCCTCTCCCACTCAAAACATGACACTCTCTCATCATCTCCAGCCCTACCCTCAATCTCTCTGCTCTCCTTTTTTTCCCTTTGATCCATTCCCACCCTCCTCCCTTAAATATTCTCTCTCAATTTTTTCAATTCAACATGTTTTATTAGCTCTCTCTCTCTCTCTCTCTCTCTCTCTCTCTCTCTCTCTCTCTCTCTCTCTCTCTCTCTCTCTCTCTCTCTCTCTCTCTCTCTCTCTCTCTCTCTCTCTCTCTCTCTCTCTCTCTCTCTCTCTCTCTCTCTCTCTCTCTCTCTCTCTCTGCCTGGCTGAGCAGTGAGAAAGGTTGTCTGGTCAGCGGTTCAGAGTCGGGCTGATGAGCTCTGGATGAAGCTGCTGTCCTCTGGCCTGATTAAAGTGCTGTAGGTGGGTGGTCTGCAGTCGGGGGGGTGGGAGGACTGTAAGTCGCAGCAGCAGCACTATTTAGAGGCAGTGATACTATTTACTTTGAACCTGATCTGAACTTCACCCTAACACACTGTTTGGGTCAAATTTGACATTTAACAGCTGTAAAAACACCCCAGGTTGCTCTTTAACCCTGAAATTCGATAACTTTTCCTTAAGTGGCCCAAAAAAGTAGCACAAAAATGAAAATATCTTAAGATTTTACACTTTTGTTTAGAAGTGCTACAAAGTTTGACCCATCAAATTTGACCCGTATCTATTGACATGCCTTTTTTGTTAAATTAATAGTTATTAGATAAGATGAAATTGCGAGTGCTCATCACAGCCGTATTTAAACATACTACATTAGGGCTGGGCAATAAATCTATATTATAGTGATATCTTGATATCGTCTTAGATTTTTAATATCGTAATATCATGATTATGGAATAAATGTTGTCTTTTCCTGCTTTTAACCCTTTATTGGGCGAATAACTATATTTGATAAATTCTCTAAAAATAGCCTCCCCATGCCTCTCTATAAGGTTGTAGAACCATGTGGATTTTTTGGGAAATGTTTTACCGTAGACAGATGAGGAACCATATATGGTAACTTCATTGACTTCGATTTGCAACATAAAAATTAAAACATTTGAAAAAAGTCACAAAAGCAAAAAAAAAAAAATCATGTAATATCCCCAATAACACTTGAATTTATAAGTATTTCAATGAATCTATAAAGGGTTAAAGGCTGCATTATAGTAAAAATGCCTTTATCCACTTTCTGATGAGTATTTATCAAAAGCCTCATTGTGTTGATATTTTGTGAAAGCACCGATAGTCATCACTACAATATTGTCAAAATATTGACATCGAAATATTTGGTCAAAAACATTGTGATATTTGAATATGCCCATATCGCCCAGCCCTACACTGCATACATACGTTCAGCATCACACACAATCAATCATGACCCATCATAAAACTATATGACATAAAATAAAACCAAAAACCAAAAGAAGGCAGGTAAAGTAAAAAATAAAGTGCTGTGAATGCAAGTGTCAGATAAAATATTGCACTAGTAACAGGGCCTGAATTTCAGCATACTAAATAACTAATTACTATATAATATAGTTCAGAGAATACCTTAAATTGAAAGAAAGTGACAAAATACAATCTGCGGTAAGAATAGGGCAAGGTGCGGCCTCCAGTCCCCCCCAACAAAGTCAAATCCTCTGTATGCTCTCTGAAACATTAATCAAGGATCAGCCATTGATGCATTCTTACATTAGTGTTAAAAGAGCCATTAGACTTATTATTAAACATGTTGTTGATTCATCAAAAAAAATTCTAACCTTATATTTTGATGGACAGCGTCTTAAATCTATTATTACATGATATTTGCGTTTTAATTTTTTTGACGATAATAAGACAGATTTAATAGCTTTTGTTTCCATTCATTCATTTTTAAATGTTTAATAGGCTAATTGGTGCAGCTGACTGTAGTGGTCACAGATATGCTCCAAAGCCTCCAGTCTGTAGCTCTTCAGTGGGAGGTCAGCAGTGATGCCCAAATGCTCTGAGAGGAATTTATTGATAGATTTAGTCGCCTCTATTAGACATTGTCACAATTTGACCCAGGAGGACAACAGATGTAACTTAGAAATCAAGACTACTCTAATTTCCAGAGATATGTGTAAAACTTGTGGTAATAAGATGGATTGAAGTTGGCTAAAAAGGTGTAACACAGAATTGGGGGGATAATTTATACCTTATACTTTATAAAAACTCAAACTGGGAAGACAAAAGTTGCACAGTCCACAGCAAGACAACAGGAGGGTTATAGAGTGAGACCAAAGACAAAACTAGATAATGAATATCTAATATCTCTCCACTGACTGGACAGGGGTGTGAATCATTTAAAGTTACAGTAAATCAACATCAATGTAATCTGTCAAAATGATGACGTCGACAACCTTCAGATTTCTCCATCATTGTTTTAAAAAATTCAGTCGATGATGGAAAATATTCAGCTATGATTCAGCTACATCACCAAAGTGTCTGAACGTGATGAAATACAATGACTACCTCAGCATACTGCAATCACTGTATAAAAATAATTTCAATCGAGGGAGGAGAAGGGAGGAAGTATAAGTCTAAATAAGACCTAAATATGACTAAGAAACCACAAAGAATGACAAAGCACCTTGTCATTTATGATTAATGGCTGTTCATATATAAAAGATTTGTGCTTACTCTCACTCAAATATACTCAAAATTAGAATCAGGATTAAGGAACAAGTGTTACACAATAGGATAGCTGTTATTTAAAACTTATCTCATCTACAAAAACCTGCAGGAGCCTGAATGCAATTTATAAATGTCTTCTCTTTCCTTTTCCCTATAAAATATGTTTTACTGTGATTTCTTTACAGGAAATGACTGTAGAGCCAATAGTGACTTAACCTGAAACTTCCAGCGGCCTGAAACACTGATAAAGGACAGCAGGAATACAACAGAAGCAGGCAATAAACCAATAATCTGCATTTCATCTGGTTTATTTTAGCTGATATCTGAAACACCTCTAGTATCCACTCACTGTTGTTGTTATAGTGTTCTTACATTAGCTTACTGGTGCTGAATCAGGGCTGATAATTAATAGTTTGCTCTCTCACTACTGCAAACACACACCGTGCTGTGCAAACATGCTGTGTACTGTGAGACCTTGGAGCTACTGACTGCTGCACCATGTTACACCGAGCAAGACTCGCTTGCTTACATCTGTCTACGGTTACACTAAATGAGGCAGTGCAGATACAGAGCCGCTTATTACACTTTACTTAAGTTCCCGTGACATAAAACTGCATCGACCCACTGAGCTCAAACATGGAAAAACACTGGACCAGTTCATGTTTACTACAGATGTCCTGATTGGATTATTTAGCCTCAATCTGATACTTGGGTCAATGACGTGATGTAAACCAGTGTCCAATTGGTGTAACCAGTATTTATTTCCCACAAAAATCTGATTATACACAGAAAAATAAATGTGAACTACAATATGGAATAAATATAATCAACTTTTGCAATGTAACACTATGTTTTCTAACTAATTTTACATCATTCCTCACAATTTATTTAGAGAAAATCTGTTGTTTTTAGGATATGTCCTGCTTAGTATTGACAAAATGATTCAAAATTTAAATGTACAAATACTCCAAAAATGCTTATTTTCATTTGATGTTTTAAAATGAAGTAATTATTTGTATAAGTGCACTTAAATACATTGTAGGTGGATTAAATATTTAAAATTGATCATTCTCTTGTGGTTTAGTTTCGTTTGCACAGAGGTCTTCTGTGGCCAAAACTTACTGCACGGCAGTGGTGGGCGATATGGCAAAAATATCATATCACAAAGTTTTCAGGCAGTGATCACGATCCACGATCTTACCATGACTCTTTTTCATGTTGGTTTACTATTTTACAAGTTTATTGAACAGTGCGCAAGATTCAGAAAAACATTATTTGTCTGTCACATAATGACAAAAATATGTCTTATAGGTTAGAGGCTCACACACAACATATAAACACATAACCACTGAAAGTCACATTAAATTACATTAGAAATTAGGGGCTGTCAAAGTTAACACCTTCATAATGGCCTGTAGTTTTGAAATAAGGAAGTGATGCAGCAGTAACGTTTTGGATAACAAGCAGAAAAGTATAAAGATAAGAGTCTTATGAACGGCAAATTCAGCTTCAAAGCCCTGCCAGATGTTCTATCCACAAACCAAAGTTATTTATATTAATTGTTAATGTGAACTGAGCTACCACCGGAGTACGTCGAATATCAAATGCCACCTGCTGGTCAAAAATACAGCTGATACAAGAGCCCTCCTCCCGCTCACCAAAGGCAGACCCTTGTCCTCCACAATGTAAACTGGCCTGCATGCTGTAGCCGCCAATTTAGCCATTGCTGTTGAAAGTTTGTTGCTTGTAGAGTTGTTCATTCATCTCCGTTGTAAACTATCTAGGGTGGTCTGCCTTTGGTTTGTCATGTTATGCTTTCAGCAGATTTTTTTGAGCATGCAGTATATCATTGTTCTGGATTGTTTCAATAATAAAAATAAACATACATTTGCATAAAGCAAGCATATGTGTCCACTCCCATGTTGATAAGAGTATTAAAAACATGAAAAATATCCCTTTAAAAGTACATTAAGAACAAATTTAAAAAATTGCTATTAATTTGTGATTAATCGCAATTTAACTCATGACAATCATCGATTAATTGTGTAATAATATTTGAATCGTTTGACAGCCCTAATTAAAACATAAACAACTCCATAAATAACTAAGAGCAGGTGTTAAGCAGTGACAGTCTATTTGGACTTGTTTAAAATGGATATTGCAGTAGTGACTCAAAGCATGTTGAGGCTTTAAGTCTACTTTCTTACAGTATTTTTTTTTTTATTGGGCTCTGAATGCTGCCAACAAGCAGGTGATCTACACACAGTACCAGCTCAGATATGCTGTTGAATGAATGAAACAGCTGCTTCTGCCTTCACTTACTTACACCACCTGTTTAGACATGGTGTTAAAACCTGGACTTTCACTGGGTATCACTTTTACACATCAGATGTATCAGAGTTTTAAAGCCTTTAAAACCTAAATAGAGTTTGTTTGTTTTTATTTAAAAAGGAGCAGTTATGAATGAATCTATGCACGTCATCCTATAATATCATCTGGTAGGAACATACTAAAGACTCACAGCTGCTGACACAAGTGAGCGACTCTGCCTAGAAGACCAGCCAACAATGATATAGACTGTGGCGGCCCGTCATAGTCTAATCTGTGCCGCCACAGTGAGCTGAACACATCTGTACACTCTCCAAAATCTTGTGTTGTTTTAGGGCTGAGCGGTATATTGAGTTTTTAAGAGATATCGATGTATTTTCAAACAAGATATAGGATGAGGCATTATCTTCTTTTGTGTGGATTATATTGTTAAATTACTGAATGAAGTTGTGACAACTTTCTACAGTCTCTGATTTTGCTGCACGGAGGGTTCATCTCCACCCCGCCGAGACAGAGGAGAGGAGCAGATAACATTAGCCTCTGCTATAGTTTGCTATCACTTCTCATCACGTTTCACTCCTCTGCTCTCAGAGAGTCTGTTCAATGGGGGAATATTACTACTTTACTCCGCCTCGCTGTTCTGTATAATAGGTCCGGAAACTGAATGGAGGGACAGAGTTGCTCCCTCAGTAAGCGGCTACAGGACGCTGTTATTAGCAGCTGTGGTCGAGCGAGCTAGAGAGTGAATGAAGAGAGGGAGCGCTGACAGTAAGAAAGTCTGTGAATCAGATCGATAAAACGTTATTTTCTGATTGTTTCATAGCAGTTACGTTCAACAGCACAAATACACTTCCCCACACACCTCCACTCAACCCTGCAGCTCAGCCTCAAACCTCTGAAACACCTGTGTGCTGTTTAAAACACATCAGCAGCAGCATTATGCTGGTTTGATTGGCTCAGATTAATGAGAAATCTTCTCTATTTCCATCTGTAAAATAAATCAACTGATCCTGATCCACTTCTAAGTCATCTAGAAGTGGAGTCTTCTCTTGATTAGCAGACTGTTAGTTTAGTTATTTGAAGAAACACAATGTAGAAAAAGATATTTACTGAAACAGTATTTTATATGTTCATAAGTAATTAACTAGTTGAACTTAGATCATCACTTCTGCTTTCTTTGTTTCACAGCTGAAAAAGGGACATTAGTCTTTTTTGATTGTTTGATACGAACATTAAATGAACTGGTAAAATGACTTTCTTGTACTTTGTAGGTGCGTCATCACCATTCATACCAGTAGTTCAATCAGTAGTTAAATTATTAAAGCACACAAAAACATTGTAGACATAACCTCTTAATTTTGCTCTCAGAGTGGACCAGAATAATGTATTTTACTTAAAAATGTACAAATGTCAGACTGAGACTTCACCACCATATTCTCTCAAAATTCTGTGGGAAACACTGAAGACTGACAATAGTAACTTTATTATGTAATATCATAACACCTTAAAACTGATTTCTATTTTTACAATCTTTGTGTTTTTATTAATATTTTTCTGTTTTGTTGTTGTTTTTGGTTTGTCTTGTAGCACTTTGAGTTTTGTTTTTTTTTTCAAATGCAAAGTGCTTTACAAATAGATGTATTATTGTTATTATAACAAACACTCAAAAATGAACAAGCAGGCAACCTCAGCCTCCCACATGTATCTGAAAGTAAGAACTTCAAACTACTCCCTTGTTAAATAGCATAACATCAAACTTCCTGCACATGAATACAACTACATGCACCCAGTACTTCCTTAATACCAAGCTTTTAAAAACACAAATACAACAAGGTGGTAGCGAGTGAGTGAATCATTACCCTAAAAACCTGTTCTGCCCCCTCATGTGTCACACTTGTGCACAAAAAGACAGATGATCACTGGGGATAAGCTTAAGAGTACAAACAGCTGCTTTTACAGTCACAAATATCAGCTGTCAGTAACAGATTTGAATGGCAAAAAGTCATGAGGGGGTTGGAGGGTAAAATGAGGGAGGAGACAGTCAAGCAGGACTGTCCATGTCTATATCCCTCTCACTCTCTCTTTAGCTGCTCCCCATTCACACAACTCGCACAATGAAGTTATTATGCTTCTTTTTTCTTTCTTTCTTTCTTTGTCCTGACTCACAGTTAATCCATGCTGTGAGGACTTTAACAGTTTAGTTGTTATGGCGCAGATTAACTTTGGCTCGGCTGCAGCAGCAGCAGCAGCGACCACAAGTTGTAACTTAAACCGAAGTCTCGCAACTTTGCTTTAAACGCGATTAAACTGATTAAACAATACAGCGATTTAAAAAAAAATATGCATACAACTCGCTATATGTTAGTCGGGGTATACTCACTTTTTTTTAAAACCACAGGTAGTGTTTTATCCAGCAGCAGCAAGCAGCAACAACACCACTATCCACCTGATCTCATATCGGAAACGCAGCTGAGGACGAAGAGGGGGAAAACACACACACACACACACACACACACACACACACACACACAGACTCCCTGCAGCAACAAAAGTTGTTTCCGCGAAAAAAATTTAACTTATTTTTTAAAAAACGTATTTAAAACAAACTGGGACACGGTAACAGACAGCGTTAACCTTAAAGATAAAAAAAAACACAGAGAGAGAGAGCGGAAACAGTGTTGTAGATTGGAGGCTGTAAATATAAAGTGTGTCGCATTCCTATGGTTTCAGCAAAACGCGGCCCAGTATCATGACGTCACCGGGAGGGAGAGAGAGAGAGAGAGAGAGAGAGAGAGAGAGAGAGAGCGTGTGCCCGCGGGCGCGTCCACGATAGACAATGATTGTTATATACTAATTATTATAATGCTATTTTAATTTACTGTCAAATATTCAGAATGAAATTGAAACCTTTCCTTCAACTCTTCTCTCACTCTTCCTGTCAGCCACACACTCTGACTCTCAGGTGTAGCTGTGTTTAGTAGTTTAGTTTAGTTTACACAAGTTAAAATTTACACAAAAAAAGACAAATGATAATACAGTGCAGGGAAAGGTCAGAAAGACCAAATGAGCTTATTTAAAGCCTCCACCTAAAAAAAGTTAAAATTACACATTACAGAAAATAATAGCACTACATAAAAACTAACCAAATAATTACTATATAAAAATATAAGATAATATATTCCTTTCTTAGTCCCACAATGGGGAAATTTGCATTATTACAAATGCAAGTGGACAGTAAAAATAGAAGAGCGGCAATAAAAAATAATAAAGAACAATAAATTCTCAGTGACCACAAACTAGCCGTGGAAACAGGCAGCCACAGAAGAACCTGGCTGCCCATAGAACAAAGAATATGTGGTCACTGTGAGACAGAGGAGCACTTTCTTCGACACTGCCCAAAGTATGACAACTTAAGACAAACCTTTTTCATCAAACTAAAAAGAAACATCCCAAAAGGTGAAGAAGAGCCTTCTGCAGTCTGTCTTAAATTGACATAATCTGAGGGACTCAGGTTAAATCACTTGTGTTTTTGTTCACTCACTCACTCACTTGTATGCACATTAATGTTTGATTGTATTGTATTCTTCTTTTTCTTTTTTCTCTTGGTTTAGTTTGGAAAGGTGACTACCAACCCTGTTCTCCCCTACTTGTATTCACGTGACGTGGCTCAGGCAGCCTATTGCACTTTTCCTACTATATCCTATTAATTAATCTTTACTGCCTGGTTGGACTTTAAGTTGACCTATACCCCTCCAATAAAAACCCTACAGAAGCTATTACTTGATATACGAGTTGATGATTACTATATTGATTAAGTGACTTTTTAAATAAATTAAAAAATGATAAGAAACCAAACAAGTGAAACAAGCACTCTAGATTTTGGATGATTAGACACATTTTTGAGAATAGTTTTTACAGATTAACTCATTAAAAAGTGCTTTTTATTTTTTGCTCCTTTTGTCACATGACTGTATAATCCACTTTGGCACAGCAGAGTCTTGACAGTGTTGCTCAAATTATTGCTATTTATAGAAGCCTAATCAGAGCAGGTTAATGTGGAATATCATGTCTGCCTGCTAATATGAACACATCCATCATCACAGACACATGGACAGTAGTAATTTTATACTGTGAGCTATACTATGTTGCCTTACAAATACCTAACATTACATCACAGAAGTTA
Source organism: Scomber japonicus (assembly GCF_027409825.1). Lineage (NCBI taxonomy): Eukaryota > Metazoa > Chordata > Actinopteri > Scombriformes > Scombridae > Scomber > Scomber japonicus. Next base: position 16,868,530 of record NC_070583.1, read on the forward strand.
CCTCAGCTTTAAAGTAGAGAAATTCATAATTAGGTGAACAAACACACTGATTTAATCTCATGAACAAGCTTTTCTCCTAGATATTTGGGATTAGGATGACCTGATAAGTAAAAAAAAAAATGGTAGAAGCTGAAAAGGATGAAATAATGAGGTAAAGGCAACGAAAACGAAGCTGACAATTTTTTAGTTTTAAAAAAAACTATAATTTTTATTTTTATTTCAGTTAATTAGATTGTTTTTCACTGCTAGTTTTAGTCTTAGTTTTCGTTAAGTATAATAATCCTGCTACTAGGTGGCACAAAAAAAGTTGTACGAACAATAGATCAAAGTTAAGCAGAATGAAGTTTAAGATCCAACAAACCCAAATTGAATGTACAATGTAAAACCATGAATAAACATGTAATAAAACACATTTAATCAGTGTATAATAGAAGCTTCTTATCAAAGCCAGGCAAAGAGAGTAACTGTGACTCAAGTCTGTCTGTTTTAACTTTCTCTTATCTGCTATCTGACTACGAGGTGTCAGAATCGGTGAGGAGAAGGTCTGTTCACATTCCTCCGAGAGTAAAAAAAAAACAACAGCAGGAACAGGTCGGCTCAACGAATGAGAGCCAGAAACACACACACACACAAACCTGCCAATCCTGAGGCCGAGTTCAAACAAAGCATGTAGTGTTGCAGCCAATGAGGGCCAACTTTCAGAGCCAGGTTGAGGAATGTGGAAAGGTCAATGATAAAGACTGGCCAGAGAGAGAGAGAGAGAGTGAGTGTGAGTGTGAGCGAGAGCAAGAGAGAGAGAGAGAGGGGGACAGAGAGAGAGCGAGTCAGAAAGAGAGAGTGCTACACGGAGCAGACAAGCTAAGTTACAGATATTTCAACACACACACACACACACACACACACACACACACAAGACTTGCTGACAGATACACTGAAATATTTTAGTTCATGAGGTGGGTTCAAGTTCAAGGATGAATAGGAAACATGTTACAGGTCACCTCACACACAAACAACACTAACAATGTTTTAAAAAGAGTGTTGAAGCAAACAAAACAATGCAAATACAAAGATGTTATCTGCTGCTTTATAATGAGTTTGAACTCAGCTGCAGGTGGAGGCAGTTTAGAGCGTACAGTCTGACTATAGTCTATATATTATCATATAGAGTTTTAACTAATAAACCGCTTATATTTAAAGTAGCTCCAACTGAGCCTGTCACTATAATTACATTATGGACTTACTGTACCATAGTATTGTATATGTGTATGTATTTTTTTATATTCAGTATATATAGGATTATCGGCCAATACATCAATATATGTAATAGGTACGGTTATCAGCTCCAGTATGAGTCGGGCCCTTAGTGTTAACCCTTTACTCTCCTTGCTTGTATCTTCCCTGCTTGTGTTACAGGGATTTTCTTTTTAACGAGCATCTGATTAATCTGATTTTAATTTTGTACCTACATTCACTTCATCCGCTGTATTTGGCTGAACTTTTTCATTCTGAGCAGTACATCTCGGAGCAGATGATGACTGATGATGACGGGCTTCACTAATGACAGTGGAGACCGACTCCTTCACAATAACATCATCACCTCACCGTTTTCCACAACCTGCCATCAGTGTGTCATGGCGGAGCCACAGCTGAGTTATGATGTTTATCATGACACTGACATGGTGTGGTAGCACAGGGGATGATGATGATGATTATTATTAGTTTTACTCATCATCTAGTTGGATTGTAGTAATCAGTTTTAGAGCTCTCAAATATTAAATTTATCACCAACTATTTAATCAATTTGAGAACTAATCTATTAATAGAGAAATTAATTGACAGATTAATCGATAATACAAATAATGATCAGCAGCTTTAATCTGTTTTTTTCCCAGTTTGGTCGATAATCAAATAATGTCATCTGAGCAGGCATTAAAGAAAATAACTATTAAATTAATCACCAACTATTTTGATAAACAATCATTGTGAGTCATATTTTACAACAGAATTTTGCAATTTTCTGATTCCAGCTCAAATATGTTTATATTTTCTTGTTTCTTTAGTCTTCTGTCATAATAAACTAAATATCTAAAGGTGGTGGACAAAAAAGAGGAAGCAGTGAACGATATTTTTCACCATTTTCTGACATTTTACAGATCAAACAAGTAATCGATTACCAGACAGATAAATGAATAAACCTATAACAATAATCATCAGTTGCAGTACTTATCAGTATTTTCCAAGTTTGCCTGTGCTGCTGAGTGAGGACTTTTGTTTTTTTCCACTCCTCTGTTCCTCTACTTTTATCTATCAGACTCTAATGATGAATAATAAAATATCAGCGTCACAGTTTTGTGATAAACTCTTTCTGTCGCCACCATCGGACTCACAATGAATCCTGTTCCTGTTTTTCTTCTGTGTGCTTCAGATGAAACGCTTCAGCAAACACTGAAAAACAAAAGCAGCTACAGGAAGTACAGCATGGGTCAGGTGATTATAGTGAACGAGCTCATTTGTTTAACAATAAAAACTGTTTCCTGCTGAACTGAATCAATTTTTTAATTGTTCTAACATAACAAGACAAATATAGAGTCAATATCCTTTATGCAAAAACCTGCACTTAGACAGCTCTTTTTTCCTTTTCATGTTTTTTTCAAATCCAAAACTAGACCAGTGTTGGATTATCACTGACCAGTAACATCTCTTTAAATTAGAGCCCCACTGATATATCATTTAGCTCATATTACCATCCGATACTGCCCCATGACAAATATATATCGGTGTGCTTGTTGTAGTAGCAGTAGTAGTAGCAGTAGTAGTATTAGTAGCAGTAGCAGTAGTAGTAGTAGTAGTAGTAACAGTAGCAGAAGTAGTAGTAGTATTAGTAGTAGTAGTAGCAGTAACAGTAGCAGAAGTAGTAGTAGTATTAGTAGCAGTAGTCAATGACATAGAGACAGACTACAAAGACAGATAAAGAAAACAATAAAATAAAAACAATAAAATCAGAGAAGAAAAAAAAGTATATATTCCGTATATAAACAATATGTCTAAATTTTTTTCACTCCCCAATATCAGTGTCAACTCCAAAGATCCAGTATTGGTCGGGCCTAAGTCTGTCACGATAATTACTTCAGTTGAACGATATACTGTGTCAGAAACAATCACGATAAACGATATTATTGTCATTTGAAGATCATTTTATATAACTGATATACTAATAATATATTAACATAATAATGTAAAAGGGGCAGGGTGGTGGGATTGGAGAGTGGGCGCTACACTTCTATAAAAACACAGACTGCCATTATGGGCCAGGACAGAGTTATTATTTACCTTTAATATTTGCAGTCTCCATTCAGGACGTGAACAGTGAGGAATGGAGGACACTACTCGCTTAGCCAATGTGACATGAATAGCCTCTCAGCTGCTAATGTGAAGTGTGGCAATACTGAGGTCAAAAAAATGACCAAGGTCATGTCCATGTATCATGCCGTAAAGTTGATATTTTGATATGATTTGAAAATTGACAGTAAGCATAACACAATGCAAGATTGTCAACCACACCCGAAAAGGAGTGGGAAGAAGAACAGTTATTAAATCTCACCCCTTCTCCATAAATCAATGATTACTTGTATAAAGGGGCACACCAAACGCGATGTCGCCCAATCGCGCATCGAGATTACATATGAAATCAATTCATTCCTAATTAATACAATAATACAATATACAAATGTCTTACTAATACATATTATATATAATGTCACTATATACATCTATATTTACTGTAATCAATAAATAATTAATTGCTAAATTTGTTTACCATAATGTTAAAATATTAAAAAAATATAAATATATTGGTACATATCAGACAACATAATGATATATTTGTGATAGGCTGATATGGACCAATAATAGCTGACTAATATATCGGTCAGGGTCTGGTTAACACTTTTTTTTTCTTTTATTATTTTTAATGTTTGCATGTTTTATGGTGTTTTCCATTGTGGTAAAGCATAATGTTAAAAATAAAAAATATATATATATCAGTACATATCGGACAAAATATAGGCTGATACTGATATATGTGTGATAGGCCAATATCAATCCATAATATCAGTCGAGCTCTACTTAACACTCTTCTTTCATTGCTTTCATTTTTAAATTTTTGCATGGTTTTATGGTCTTTTTGAGTTTTATTCTCTTCCTTCAACAGCAATCACCATGTCGTCCATCACTAAGTGAGGCTAGTGATAAACAATACTCAACATCTGAGCGAATTTTAGTGCCAAAAACAAGTCCAGCTGCCTTCAGTGGCTCCCTTAGTAATTCAGATATTCTTGGACTAGATTATGAAAAAAAAACAAAAATTCCTGCTGTAGTTTTATTATTCTTGACAACTGGTTAACAGCATTATAAAGAGGTATTCAATGATTCAACAGCAGCCTCCGGGGTCCATTTTACAGGCTGAGCTCTGCAACAAAAGTCCCGCCTGCGTCATCCAGACTATTCCAGCTTTTTAAAAAAAAGTAAACAAAAAAAGCACCCCCCCCCCCCTCTCTCTTTCTCTCTCTTTTTTCTGTCCTCTATCATATACAAGCATTCCCGTGTATTGCAACACCAGTAGAGCTGAGGTGAAAGTCTCTCTCTCTCTTTGTACTCAGCATGTTTGTCAAACGTCTGTATCACCAGGAACCAGCAGCAGGCCCGAGCTTGATCTGACTTTAAAGCTAATATTAAAAACTGTCTGTACGTGCAAACGCAAGAATAAAACTCTTCTAACTTACAAATATCTTTGGAGTTGAAATTGACCGATTCATTTATTTTTTTAAATGATCAACCTAACTGAAAAAAAATTGATTAGTTGACGTTGTCAAAAAGTGATAATTCTACTTTATGTTTAATACTGAGGTCATACAAAGTCAGAGGTCACTAATAGGCGGATCGCAGTCCGGATCTGGATCCAGACCTGTAACTGATGAAATATAGAGGATTGTTAAATTTAGTCTGAGCGTTTCTATTTTAACGGGCGCAGCTTCTCCAGCTATTATGGTGAAAGTGGAGCAGCCCTGGGAAACTCACAGACCAGTGGGCATAGTGAATCCTCTCACGTGACACTAATCAGCCAATTACTAATCAGTGCATCGGCCACGTGGAGAGACTCGACTATCAATGAGATACACATGGAGAAAATAGTTCATATTTGTTGAGATGTTTTGTTATAAAGTTATTAGATGTCAAATTAAATGTGTGGGTTTAAGTTTAAGTTAAGTTCAAAAATAAAAAGGGATTCTTTTTTATTTTTCTAAAACCAAGCACTTTATTTGAGCTTTTTGTAATTATATGTGTAACTATATTTTAAAATGCCAAGAGTAGACACAGATGCTGATATAACTACAATGCTACTTCAAGGTACTGAAAAATAACACAGACATTATTATGTTTTCCGGACCTTCACTTGAGGACATTTTCATAAACTGGACCTCAGTGAATTTTAATTGAATACCCCTGTACTAAGTTGTGGTGATGTACTGAGGTGAATTATATTGAATGGTGTTCCTAATATTTTGCCCCTCTCATGTATGTTAATTGAGTGGACAAAATATTAGGAAGACTCAATATAACGCACCACCATCAACCACTATGATAAACAAACAATAATAAACAAAGTAGAATTATCACCTTCCTGACAATGTTAACAAAACTGAAAATGTATAAACTTTATAAATGTAGAATTTAAAGCAGAGCTGTTGTATTGGATTGAATTAGACTGCACAGGTGGACCTAATGAAGAGGCCAGTGATGGTATATATTATTAATTTAGTCAAAGAAAACTCTCTCAAATCTTTATATTTCTGACAGTATAACAGGAAGTGAGATTCTGGCTACAGATTCGTTACAGCCTGTTCCTATGGCCAATCTGTATACTGTGTTTTATAGTTTTCTATTAGCCAAAGATGTAGTTTCATCTTTACAAACACACCATGGATCAGAAGAAAACAGACAGAAAACAGTTGCTAATTGTCTTTTTAACATTGTTGTTGATCCCTTCAAACAATGTCACTGCATCTAGAGAAGCTGGATGAAGCTAAACTGACTGGTAACTGAATAAATAAGCACCAGGTAATAGAAACATTTAAAATAAAACACACAGCGATCATATCAGACTCGACTTTATGATTCTTCGCTGTAACTATGGAGAAAAGGGGAGGGGGAAAAAATCCTCTCATGAATGACTGAAGCAGCCAACATCAACACAGATCTGAAGGTGCTCAGGAACAGAGGCACGGACACAGTTTGAATAAAAAACAATACAATATTATAACAATAACACAGCCTATTTTAGAGTGTGAGCTGTAAAGTCTGCAGCATGTACAACAGATATAGTGTTAAGAAGTACAGTCGTTCAGCTGTTAGCAAGGTCAGAAAATGTTGATTTCTGCTTTCCTTGTTCAACCTTTTTGATTAAAAAAGCAAATGTTCCTCTCACTTGTATTTCTGTGCCGTCATGCATTAATCAAGGTCAACTTTATTATCTCACTAGGGGGAAATTCATGTGGTCATATACGTCTCAATAAAACAGAAAAATATGACATACATAATATTAACAGACACACAAACACAAAAAGTATAAAAATAAGACCAAAATGTACAAATAATAGTCAATCTGCACTCAGATTCATTACTGGTGATAGTTACACCACTCATCACTGCTTGATATAAACAGGTGGGATGGGATGGGCACCTTTATCTGTGAGACGAGACATGCACTGGTTCAGTTTCATTTACAAAGTCTTGAAAGGCAACATGCCATTATACATGTGGACTAGGGCTGGGCAATATACTGATATTATATCTATATCGTGGTATGAGACTAAATATACTAGACTAGACTTGTAATATTGCAATATGTCATCAGTGTTGTCTTTTCCTGGTTTTTAAGGCTGCATTACAGTAAAATATATAATTCTATGAACTTATCAGACTGTTCTGTTATTTACCTTTTACCCACTTTGTCATTATATCAACATTACTGATTATTATTTATCAAAAATGTCATAGTGTAAATATTTTGTTAAAGCACCAACAGTCATCTCTGCAAAATCGATATCGATGTATTTGGTCTAAATATGTTTCTGGAGGAAATACATGACTGTTAGAGAAGCCCCGTTTACAAACAGACCTACAATCCACTTTCTCTCTTCTCTTCTCTCAGCGCAGGGTACACTGTCAGCCAGCCCTGTGCTGACAGTGACAGGGCGCATCTCTTTGATCCGAACCGACACAGCCCGTTTGCTCATGCTTCGGGGTCGTTCAATAGAGTAAGTACAAGCAGTTCCCGAAGGACTTCTATGTGTCAGGTGAACTGTTGTTTTGCAAAAACACACTGTTTTTGTTTGTTAAATAAGAGTAATTGCATAAAATAAGTAACGGAATTTGGGAAAAAATAAAACAGATTTTATAGGGCCCTATGTGATACTTTGGCTGGTATAGTATCGTGGGTATTCATTTTGGTATCGTGACAACACTACTTATTTGTGATTAGGGATGTCCCGATCCGATATTGATATCGGAAATCAGTCCGATATCAGCCAAAAAAGTGAATATCGGATTTTATCGGACTGAATCTAAAAACTCCGATATAAACGCTCCGATATAAGCTGTCCATTTACCGCTCCAGCACTTCTATAATAATAGGTGACTCTGGTTTGATCACACTCCAACATGCACAGCCCACGTGATCACAACAACGACAACGTGTGTGCCTGCAGCAAGGTGTAGTGATGTCGGCTGTGTGGAAGTATTTTACTGTAAACTCGGACAAAGACGTTGCAGCTAAATGCAACATTTGTCAGGCGCAAGTGTCCCGTGGAGGGACAGAACCGGGAAGGTTCAATACAACCAACCTCATCGCACATTTGAAAAAACACCACAAAAAAGAACATGAGGATTTTCGCGTGAGCAGCAAGGCGAAGCAACAAGCCTCTGGCTCGCTTCAGCAACCCACGCTGGCCGAAAGCTTTGCAAGACGTGACAAACTACCACGGGACAGCAAAAAGGCAATGGCCATAACAGAGAAGATAGCCCAGTTTATTGTGCTTGATGACCAGCCCCTGTCGGTGGTGAGTAATGTCGGTTTAAACGCTTAATTGGAGCACCTCGAACCTCGCTACATTATTCCTAGCCGCCACTACATTGTAGATAAAACTATACCCCAGATGCACGAAGAGGTTAAAAAGTGTATTGCTATTATTATTTGTTTTATGCTCTTGTTATTAGAGTGATATGTTTATTGTGTTTACACTCTATTCTTCAGTGAAGACTAAGAGTAATTACTACATTGTTTTGGGCACAGTCAGTCAGTGAAACTGGAGCTGTGTGAACTCTTAACTTAGAGCAGTTGGACAGTGGACAATATTGTGTTGTTGTTGTTGTTTTTGTCCCTGCCCACAGTTGTTTCCAACATATGCTGACAGTAAAAAAAATAACTGGAGTGAACTTGAATTGTTTGCACTTTAAAATTTAATTTATTCTATTCAATTGTATAATGATGTTGGTAACCAGTGGTTATTTTGCACTTTAAATATAACATTTTGTTTTTATTGGATTTGTTGAGGTAATACTCTTTTATTTATGTTGAAGGTTAAAATTTATGTAACCAATTGGTTAATAATAAATGGGTCAGTTTTTCCTATACCTACTGTTGCTGACTATTGTTTTCTGTTATATCACTACAACATCAGTAACAGTAACAGTAACATCACTTTATCAAGCCTTTTCTAACATTCCACACAACAAAATAAGGAATAAATATATGTATGATTCGTGCCTATATCGTATCGTATTGATATCGGTATCGGCCAATACTCAAGGCTACAATATCGGTATCGTATCGGAAGTGAAAAAGTCATATCGGGACATCCCTATTTGTGATACATGTTTCTGTGTTATTACATCTGTACTGCTTCTGTTAAGCCAATAAAGTTTATTTGAGTATGAAAGGAAGAGGAAGAGAGAGAGAGAGAGAGAGAGTGAGAGTGAGAGTGAGAGTGAGAGTGAGCGTGAGAGTGAGAGAGAGAGACAAAGAATGAAAGAAAGAAAAACAACTTTCCTCTCTTCCAAAAATTGCTTTCTCCATCGCTCTCCTGACATGGAGGTGGAGACACTGCAGCTCTGGTTATTTGGCCTTTTAGTTGAATCGGTTAACTCTTTTCGCTTCTTCACTTTCTCTCTATTCCTCTGTCTTCCTCTCTCTTTCTCTCACAGACGTCTACCTGCATGCACAGAACAAGTATCTTCTTTCATCTTTGCGCTTCCCTCTTTCTCTTCAGACTATCTCATATCACTCCAGAGACACACACACACACATTCCTTCCTTCCCCCTCTTCTCTTCTCTCTTCTTCTTTTTCAAGCCTATGCCATCTTTTTTTTCTTCTGTGAAACTTGATACCAGAAAAGAAAGAGAGATGAGAGACTTTTTTTTAATGTTTCCAACATTTCTCGTCCACTATAGCCAAAACTAAAACATGGAGATCAGTTTTTATGTTCTTTATATGCACTGTAACTTTTCATTCTGCTGATTTTATCTGTCTTATTCAGTTTTAGATTAATTTTATTTCCAATTCAACCCTTTTAACTGTATCTAAACGTCTTTTTATCATGCAATGTATTGCTTTTATATCTCGTCTTCATGCGTTTTATGTTTTTTGCGAAGCACTTTGAATTGCCTTATTGTTGAAAGTAGGGATAGTTCATTAAAACTGAATAACAGAATAAATGTTCGCGGGGAATAACTTTGACCTCTGTGCTTCCCCTAAATGCAGCTTTGCTCCTCTCTCACCACGGACTGGCATGCTGTAATTTGAAGCAGGATGACAGAGGTGATTTCTTTAGATAGGTCTTTATTATTACAAATATACTGGAGCTTTGCTCTCTATCATAATGTAAAAAAAACAGCAAAGTTAGCAGATCTTTGTAAGCGGATCTGTACTCATACTGTGTGTCAGTGCTGTAGGGGTGCCCTTTTACACACCATGCTTCAACATCTGCTACGGGTCAGTTTGGTCTGTAAACACTGAAACATCACAGCAACTAGTGTCTAAAACACTTCTGATCTACACAATGAATCAGCATCCACCTCTGAACTCTTCCACTTTTCTTTTTATTTCTCTGTACAAAGTACTACAGCAGTAACAGCATATCAATAGAAAACAGCTACACTGGACACCGCTGTTTATAAGACGTTATCGTTCTCAGTGTGGATGGCCCTTTAATCTGTGTAGTGTAGAAGTAAAATGCTATATCTTTGAAGCTCAGAGAGTGAGTTAAACCTCCACTCTCCACTCCAATCTTTACTGAGACAACATCGCTACATTACATTTTCTCTTTCAACAGCCTCCAAATAAAAAGGAGCCAACTCACAGAAAATGGCCGACAATTTAAAGCTTGATAATTAAAACTACCACACATGATGTCTCAAAAGTGACCAATCAACAATCATCAATGTGAAAGCTGTTAAGTTGATGGAAAGACGTCTGAACGGCAGCTGTGTTTGTTTCCCTCGGGTCAACATCCCTCCCTCCCTCCATCCATCCATCCATCCATCCTTCCCTCCCTCCCTCCCTCCCTCCCTCCCTCTTTGCCCCCTGCTGGACGCGTCTTTCAACACTCAACCTACCCTTCCTGACTGTCTCCACCTTCATCGTGACCAAGGCCCACCCCACCCACCCCCGCGTGGTCCAGCCTCAAACGCCTTTCCTGCCGAGCATGATTTGCTTAGGTTTGTCCCTTAAAAAAAAAACCAGCTCGGCTGTCAAGGAAAGGAAAGAAACCCCCGAAAATCTGCTCACAATGGGTACCTATGGTGAGGTACAGATGCTGTTGATGAAAGCAGCAAGTCTGAAAGTGACCTGAAATTAATCAGCAGACAACAGCTAAGAGTTTCAGATTATAATCATAAAAACTAAAGAATAAACTCTCTCTGCTCTGTGAAAGCTTCATCATGTTTATCTGTGACTGATTAGGTCGTTATGAATGATTTGTGTTTCAGAAGTTTGGTAGAGACTGATTATGTGTGGAAATACTGTGACGAGTCAGAATATGAACAGTATGTGAAGGTTAATAGGTTTAATAAGATAGTAGTTATGAGGATTTCTTTTTATGATGTAACAATAAAGGCTTTTTTGACACGTTCTTGTGACTGTTAACTTACTCTTAAGAGACTATTCTCCTATCTCTTTCATATAACATACTCTTATTTTCCTATGTGCAGTGGATTTATCATGTGGATTGATATATATTTGCAATATTTAAATGAGTGATATCTGCTATATAGAGGCGCCTCTGTTTTTTTTTTTAAATCAAGCTATATGACTCAATGCTTCACTTTTGTGCTCTGGAGGTCTTATAATAATGGCAATAATTATTGCCATGTTATATTGTCATGTCTTAGGTAAAATACAATATGATATTGGGTGATAGTAGGTGTTTTTTCTCCAAAAACGAGTGGTGTAAAACCTAAAAAATGCACTCTCTCTGCTCTCTGAAGCATTAATCAAGGTTTAATCACACATTTATTGATCAGTCAGATCAGCTATTGATGCTTTGTAAACAGATCAAAATTTGGTACAGACACTTTTTAGGAGGGGATTCTTACTGTGAGGGTGTAGAATATGAGCAGTATGTAAGGGTTAACACTTTTAATGGCATTTGAATGTCTTTTATTTTACCATGTGTTGCTTTTATATCCTATCTTGATACATTTTATGTTTCATGTAAAGCCTTGTTGTTTAAATGTGCTATAAAAATAAATGTGCCTCGCCTCGCCTCGCCTGTTAGTAGCAATAAAAGGTTTGTACTTTTTACCACCTGTTTGACAGCAGGCAGCCAAATACTTGATGCACATGTCACCGTTACAGATATAGATTTGGTTCAGTAAACATGTCGTTGAGGACAAGGGATGACCCTGACAGCCTGATTTTCTTGTGGGATTCGTACAGTCTTTTTCTTACATCAATATACAACAGACAATGTTATTTCTATGTTGTTTGTTTTGCTGGTCTGGAACCAGATTAAGACACCATCAACTAAATAATCGCTACTATCTCCATTCCTGAGCTGCTTTTTTTGCTTAAAAGTTCATTCCTCACCTGCTGATTTCACAGATGTAACACATTCCTTGAAAAAAGATTCTCAAAAGATCAGCAGTACAATTAATAGTGGAAGAATAAAGTAATTTATCACATGTGACCCTGACTACAGGCTGCGTTTTGTAAGGTGTACCTATCATGTGATCTGTTGTCATAGATACTCTGTTTAATTTCCAGTAGCTAAAGACTTAAGTACCAACACAGCCTGTTACAGGTAACAGACCTGCATTAAAAGTCCTACATAAGTGAAAGACCCCTCCAAAAGGGTCAGCAGATAAATGTGAAGGGAGGTGAGATAATTAATGGGAGAGGAAAGAAGAAAAAACAAACACATAATTTCTGTAACTTTTTGGGTGAAATATTGGATCATTTGAACTTTTATTGTAATGAAACCATGTGAGAAGTTTAGAGGGAAAGTCACTATTTTGATGGAGCTGTTAACTCATAGACATCTGAAATGTGAACCCGACTACACGCTGCTTTTTGTAAGACATTAAAAGACAAAAAGGTTGAGTTTCATCTTTAACAATGTGTTGTATTTTAAAAGCTTGTTATATTTTCCATTGTGTCAAATTCTCATCTGAAAAGTAACTAAAGCTGTCAAATAAATATAGTGGAGTAGAAAGTAGAAAGTAGTATCAAATGGAAACACTCAAGTAAAGTACAACTACCATAAATGTACAATTAAATACAGGACAGGAGTTATTTTCAACTACTTATTTTTGCTTAAAAAAGGTTCAGTCCTCACTTGCTAATTTCACAAATGTAACACACTCCTTGAAAAAAGTCACAAAAACACACATCAGCAGTACATCTAACAGTGAAAAAATATAGTAATGAACAAATACATTATCATATGTGAACCCGACAATACACTGCTTTTTGTAAGATGTCAAAAGCCACAAAGGTTGAAAAACTCTGGTCTAATCTTAATGTGGTGTATTTTAAAAGCGTGTTATATTATCTGCTGTGTCAAATATTCATCTGTAAAGTAACTAAAGCTGTCAAATAAATGTAGTGGAGTAGAAAGCACAATATTTCCCTCTGAAATGTAGTGGAGTGGAAGTATAAAGTAGCATAAGTTCGAAATATTTAAGTACAATTTTGAGGTATTTGTACTTTATTTAAATACTGTACTTGAGTAATTATACAATGGCAGCTATATACCATGACATTATTGCTAATTACTGTATGTTTTATGTAGCTACTTAGCTTTAAGTAATATCTCTACAATAGTATTAACCATTTGTGGAAAGTAGTTAAATGATGTCTTAAAACAGCAGTCAGGAGCCCAAATGTATTCTTAAATACAGGACCTTGAGTTACTTTCCACCACTGACTATTAATAAATTCTTAATTATAACTTCTCAAAGCTGAAATCTTCTGATACAGACAGTATGCAGATGTACCAGTGACACTTTGGTCACCTGATCTGTGGCTCTTGGTAATTTCCCAGCTTGGGTAGGCACCTAGTTCCTGCTTGGTACAGCGATTCCTGCTAATCGACTTAAGCCTGATTTATGCTTCTGCGTTGGAACTATGCCGTTGGAACTATGCCGCCGTTGACCTTTCGAAGTTCTGCGTCGAGGGAACGCATTGATCTGCAATTCACTGCCATGTCGCGGGGGGGGGTGACTGTGCATGTATTTGTGTGTGGTTTCAGAGGACTCATATCCGTATCCTTGTTTATCTTCCGGACACAGTAGCATGTAGCATTGCACTATGTGCTCTAATAACAGAAAAGACGTACCTTTTGTTCATTAGTAATAATAATGGCGGTGTTGCAGGAAGAAAGACCGGAAAAAGCAACTGCCAGAGGAACTGACGTTTTGAGCGGCCCAATCACAGCCCTTGCGGTCCGCGTTGCCGTGACGCATAGGATTTTTTGGAGGTGTATGTCAGGCTACGGTGTAGGGGTCCACGTCGATGCAGCCCTCTGCGGACGTGGACGTGACGCAGAAGTATAAATCAAGCTTTACAGAGCATGATGTAGACCTGGGGGGGGGGGGGGGGGGGGGGGTTGATTTTGATAAGGGTGCTCACTGCACTGCTGGGGTATGTGAGCAAGAAAGTGAGTGACCCCTCCATACTGCTCTGGTATCCCAGGAATGTGAGGTTTGCCAAGCACTAATCGCACAACCTTGCTGAGTAATTGACTGCACACAAAATATCTTTTTACACTCATAAACTCACAGACCTGCTCATGTCCAGTGTCAGTGAGTAACTGGTTACATGTTTATTTAATTATAAAATAAATATAACTATAATCTGTTGCAGTTACTGAGAAAAAAACAATGGAATTGAGATGCTGTCCTAAAAAGTGCAGAAACAAACAATAATAAATAAATAATTACTTCTAAAAAAAGCCATTATTTACAGCAGCAAAAGCTGCTTTTTACTCTGTTAGTGTGTACTTTCAATGTCCTAAAGCATTTGCCTGAGGGCAGCAGCTCAAACAGCGAGTACCATATTAGGATATTCAAAATCTAAGAGGATATCAATAAAATATTGATTTACTGCCCTGCCCTCCTGCATGTCAGTATCCATGAAAAACAGCTGAACTTAGATGTTGGTGCTTAATGTGTACACTTACCCTAACAGCTGAAAACATTGGTTTGAAAATTAGAAAAGTTATCAAATGTAATAAGTTACATTACTTTGATGAATAAATTGAAATAGTTACATTACTTATTACATTTTAAATCATCTGTAATCTACTGCTACACTCAGACATAACACACACACACACAAACACACAGACATACATGCCAGCTGAGTGGGGTGGAAAGGAAGAGGGAGGAAAACGTGAAAGACAAGAGGATGTAGAGAAATCACTTGTGCAATTTAAAATAAAATAAAAAAGTGGAGTTAAGGAGAGGAAGGGGGACAACTCTCAGACAGACAATATCCTCTTTCCTCCGGCAGCATGCCCAGACTGTACGCACGCATGTACGCACGCTCGCTCACACACACACACACACACACACACACACACATACACATCCCCATTCAGGTGACAATGAACCGGTTAAACTCACCGGCACATACAACAATACACACACAACATATATATATCCAAAAACAGATGAATGACAATAAAGACAAGACGAATGCAGTGATTCAGGACTTACAGGTAAAATTACCAGAACTGGCTCGTCTCCTGGATTTACCATTAAGCCCCACAAGCGAGCTTAGAGGGTCTTAGCAAAGAAACACGTAAAAACCATCTTCTTATTAAGTTAAAACCAACTTTAACAAGTGATTCCTCACATTGTATCTCGGTCATACTTTAAAAGCGACAACCTCTACATCTCACCCGTACGCTATTTCTCATAACATGCACACAAATAGAAATAACACACGTAAAGTAAAGTTAGCCTCTTCTTCTCAAAAAAACAGACTGACCAGACTTTAACGCAAGCTAACGTTAGCCGCCGTTAGCATCTACACGGTTTGAACAGAGACGCGGCAGCAGCTTTTAAAACAGTGAAGTTTTTACACCCTAAAATGTGCTTACTCACCCCCCGAAACTCCCAGGTACACGTTTCCAGCTGCCGCCGAGGTGTGGAGTAAAAACTTTGTGCTATTTAAAAGAGGTGAAGCACACTAACTTTGATCAAACTGTGTGACATTAGCCCGAAGTCTCACTTTCCCGACGCCATGTTGAACGGTGTGTGTGTGTATGGGAGGGGGGGGGGGGGGTACTACATCCGGGAAACTGCAGCCAAGCACCATGGCAACCGAGTGTGCAGCCGGTCACCAAGGAGACGGAGATAGCTAGATAGATAGCTAGAGAGATAGATAGATAGCTTGTGATGGGACACCTTTTTCGGCTTTCTTTCTCTATCTATCTATTATATCTATATGTGAAGGGAGCTGTTGATTTAAACATTAATGAAGAAGCTATTAAATGGGAATGTGCAAATGTTCATAGTATAAACAGTATATATAGCTAAGGTACAAGTGTATTAATACAAACAATACAAATAATTGTGGTAATGTAACACACCACGTTAGATGTGATGGATTCAGAGGTACAACATAAATCTATACATTTTGCATTAATATAACATGTAGGCTATTGTCCATGTGAAACAGGGGAAAACTGTCCAAGGAAACACAAAGAGGGAATTTGATGTTGAAAAAGACTGTAAATATGTCAGATATCCACTTGATATGACTAACTACTGAAGCCTCATATAAGCTTCACATCTACTTTTAAATGACTGTGTGGACACACTGTGGATTTTGTCCTCCATCACTTCCATTGAAAGCACATTTAAAGGAGATCTTTTAATAGTCAGTATGGACATGAAGTATGATTGGAATGCAGGAATCAAAGTTGTGAAAAATTCTTGAAATTAAGTACAGGATTAATGCTATTTTGCTGTAAATAAGGTGCAAAAATCATGTTTGCAGCTCAGGAATGCACCTATTAAAAGGCTTAATAAAAAATGACTCCTGATACTTACTTATCATTAGTGTTGAAACTCTGTTACGCAGGGATCTTTTGTACTTAATCCTAAGTGTTTGATACATTTTCTTCACGTTTAATTATAGCAAAAGACACATTTTGTTATATGGGTAATTCTTACTATATTCTACTCCTACTCTCTAAAATGATGGAATGGAAGAAGAAGGCTGTAAAAGTATGCAAAGTTCAGGCTTTCAGGTTCAGGTTTTATCCTATTTTCACTGAGTAAAACTGAACTAAACCTCTGAGGAAATGCCAGGATGACTGTTACAAAGAGAGACAGACAATGCTGAGGTTCAGCTCTAAAGAGGAGCAGAGATGAACAGGAGGGAGGCGGAGGGAGGTGTGCAATGCCCCGAGGCTGGCCTCTGAGAGTAGATATGTGGATGCAAATTGACAGCTAGATGTGGACCAGACGTGAAGCTGTCAAATCAACGTGGCTTCGCCCATCTGGTGTATGCTGCTCAGGGACAAAACAGTGCCATGAATCAGCAGAGAGTAGGTGAGAGGATAAACAGAGATGTGGCTGCACAGTGAGGAGAAGGAGCAGAGGTGTAACAGTTAGGAGATGGAGGGTGTCAGAAGATGTACAGGATGGGGGGTGATCAGACAGAGACGCATCCAGGAGAGTCTGGAGAGTCTGTAAAAACAGAAAGTAAATGTGAAAGATCCTCTCTGACCGCACAGTGAGCTCTAGCAAAAGTTACTCCACTTTTAAAGAATTCAATTGCACCCTTTTCTGGTGCAAATAGCTGCCCAATGAGTTTGTTCTCAGCTTTCTAAACCTGTTATGATGTTAATTAAATAAATAAATAGCTTAAAAACAGATTATCAACATGTTTGTAGGTTTTGGTTGTTGTTATAGATAATTCTTTGTTGTGTAGGCCTCACTTTTACGGCATTAAAGTGGATGGAGACCCACCTGATAAACAGGAGGAGGCAGACAGTTTTCTTTAATGGCAGTTTGTTAAAGATTAGTTACTTGTGGAGTACCTCAAGGTAGCTGTTTGGGGCCGCTATTGTTTTACTGTCTTTGCTCATAATCTTCCATTAGTTTTAGAAAAGACTGAAATTGTTATGTATGCAGAGGATTTAACAATATAAATAAGAAGTTAGAGTTAGTGGTAGAATCGATAACAAGTGAAAAATTGGCGTGTAATGTTGGTAAAACAAAGTTTGCTGTAATAGGATCATGGCATCAGTTAAAAGCTGAACCAACACTGTAGTGATATATAAACAATAAACCTTTTGAAGAAGTGCAAGAGACAAAACTTCTGCATAACCCCTTGGATCATAAATTATCCTGGTCTAAACAAATCGATAACATTGTGAGTGAAATGGGAAGAGCTGTGTCAATTCTGAGTTACCTTGATGTAATTAGCTTAGAGTTTTAATGGCTTTACTTCATTTATTCACAGCCAGATTGCTGCTTCATGATTTGGTCCAATGCTTCAATTAAAGATATAAATAAAGTTGTGTTGTTATGGAAATAATGTAATAGACATGGATGACTAACTGTCCATCAGAGACCCAGCCATGCTTTGTTATATCAAGTCAGAAATTGATGATAATGATGATGGTGATGTTTAATGATCAATGAATGATTTCCAAAGATTAAAGCTTATTCTCTCAGTTTGTTTGACCCGTACATACTGTTTGTATTCTGACTCATAATTAGTATCTATTCCCATCTATTCCCCATCAGTAATAATAATAAATGTTTGATTAACTTGTGGAAAAAAGACATTCACAATCACTATGTTATGGTCCAGGATAACATTCTATAGAATATGATGAATACAACAACATGTTTTAATGCTGATTTTTGATTTTTTGATAAACATAGATCAAATTTGCAAATTTGCATAAATAAGAATGTGTATCAGCTGCACAAAAATTGAAAAGGAATGTGAATAGGTCAAATTTGACCCTGAACAGCATGTAAGGGTTAACATAACTATCAAACACTACATGCAAGTGAAAGAAGGTATGATGTAGAGAACAGTAATGTGCAGAGTGATTGTCAGATGGAAGTCATCAGTAAAAGGTAACACGCACACACACACACACACACACACAGACACATACACACGCACCACTTGCTTTATCTCTCCTATGGGGCAATGACTCAGTTCCTCCAAAATTTGATTCCAAAGAACAAAAAGTACATTTCCACACAAACTTATCATCTTTTCATTATTATTATTATTTTTTTTTTAAATGCGTCAACATCTTGGTCACAAGGTCAGAAGGACATTTCTCAACACATATCATATCTTGAGAAAATTCCTTGTGATTGAGGTGGGTACAGTTTTCACAAAGAACTTTCTCAATAAATCTTTCATAATACAGGAAATGTTGACACTTTTTAAAATAAATCAATGCAGAGGTGATATGTATGTGTGGGAACTGACTTTTTTTGTTACAACAGTATCTCCAAACATTTCAGGAACCATAATTAAAGTGTGTGTGTGTGTGTGTGTGTGTGTGTGTGTGTGTGTGTGTGTGTGTGTGTGTGTGTGCGTGCGTGCGTGCGTGTGTGTGTGTGTGTGTGTGTAAACGAGGGGAAACAATTGTGTGTACGAAATAAGATGTAAACCTGGGTGAAAGGAGAAACCCCCAAAGTCTAATGTCCGTTGAAAGGATGACAATTTAGTTTCTCTTCTGTATGTACTTGATTGTTAATTCAGTAAGATGTTGTGTTGATGTGGCTGTAGTGTGCCTGAGTGTGTATGACTGTATGAGTGATGGACCCCAAGAAGAATAGCCAATGCTTAGGCTGTAGTGCTAATGGGGATCCTAATAAAGAAAGAAAGGAATCCAAAATACAGATACTGAAGGTACTGTAACATGTTCAGGGCTTTACATTATCATGCTGCCCCTGAATGGAGACTCCACTTTTTTGGAAGAGCCAGACATTGACCTGAAGAAGCTGCTGGTTGAAGGTTGGGTCTTGAAAAGTGCTCTTGAAATAAAGTTAATCATTATTATTATATCATTATTATTATTATTGAAGACAGTTGTGGTTAGGGTGCTGACTCATTATTTACTAGGACAGTATTGTTATTGTTCAATAAGTCAAATCAATCGAACAACAACCTCTCTTCCCCACATTTTTTTTGCCTTTGTAGGTCAACAGGACAGCTGTAATTTCATTTCATGCTTTCCACCATGAGGATTTACATACAATCTCTTACTAACCAAGATATATAATAATACCTTGATATATATGATACTGTATATGTCCTAAGATGGCATTAGGCTAACATGAAACATTGATGCACAAAACCAGACAGCTGTAATTTCATTGATGGTTTCTAGGTCATATGAATCAATACAGTATGAAATGTTGCTGAATGAGAAATGGACTCAAATATATTTGTTTTACAAATCAAAAGACACATCACTGCAGAAAAATGTACATGTATCTATGTCTTTATTTATTTATCATCAAAAAACTTGTTACAAACTTCACTGAACTACAAGTCTTTAAAGAACTTTGCATAAATATATTAACACACTAATAGCATGTATTGCCAGTGGAATAGATCAGTGTGACCATCAAACACTGTTACTACTCTTAAACTCATTCCTGCTCAATTATCCCCTTTTGGGTCACATGACCTAATATTCACAATGGTTCCAACATCAGATGCAAATTAATCCCACAATCTCACTGTGTAGTTAAATCTGTGCAACACTGGCCTCTAGTGATCAAATGTACAAACTAACGTCTTAATAAGAAGAAATACATAAAACTGCTGGACTCATATTGTTTCTAATTACTATTTTTTAAATATTTTAACATATCTGAGTTTTGCCTCTATTTCCCCCCTTTTTTCTCCTCTTGCTGCTATTATTAAGTATTTTTCTATATTATTGCCTGTTTGGTTTACCTTTTTTTGTACACTTGATATTTATATTTGACCAAAGACTTATTATAATTTGGTTTCTGTTGCTCTTCAATCAGGCAATTTTGAGCCTTTTTTTCTATGTCTTTCTGGTCCTATATTGCAATAAAGAAGAAAAACATCCCTCATAGGGTTACAATATGGTAGTAAAAAGATAATAATTTCAATTTCAATGTGATTTAATAACATGGAAATGAGTGAATGTTAAATACATTTGATATATTATCATTTGTTCATTAGAGTTCTTAAGATTTTTTGTGTTTGTGTATAAAAAACAACTCAAATGTATAAAATTATAGACCTATTCATATATAAAGGAGAGCTGTTTTTAAAAAGGGTATATACAGCAGTTCGACCAGGAACATTTTAAATGGTTAAAAAAAAAAACTTGTGTGGCTTCACTACGATTCATTTTGCAGTGGAAAGCAAATTTAGGTAAATCTCAACTATCAGCGACTTTTCTGTGTCTCCCTGCAAATTCTGATCAATACAGGCTGAATGTGCTGATGCTGCTGATCCTCTGTGTACATTCCTCACAGTTTATTACTGCTTCTTTATTTATCCAGCAGGATGTTTCGCTGAGCATGCTTTGCTCTATTCCAGCATGTTTACCTATCGTGATTAATGCTGCGTTGCAGTATGTTTCCATATTAATATTTACTCTCTCTGATGACCCCATGAATCATGTTTGTCTTTATTATTGCTGCTGGGTTTTCTGCTTCTTGATGTTTGGTGTATTGTTTACCTTGTGTGTGTGTGAGACTGAACATAGTTTATTGATTCCCAAAACTGATACTGTAAATGTGACTTTGTTTAAAGGTTAAAGGGGGAGCAGACTTTTTGTAATAGACCTTCAAAGGCCTCATTTAAAGGACCAGTGCATATAATTTAGTGGCATATAGTGGAACAGACGGTGAGGCAGAAATTGAATATATTATTCATAGGTGTGTTTTAATGAATGTATAATCACCTGAAAATAAGAATCATTGTGTATTTGGTACCTTAGAATGAGACTTTATATCTACATAGCAAGTGGATCCCTTTCTAGACTACCATGTTGCATCACCATATTTCTACAGTAGCCCAGATTGAACACACCAAACACAGGCTCCATAGTATTTAGTTGGTCACAATCTGCAACCTCAAGGCTAGATACAACTATATCATTTTTTGTTGTTTATAATAACAAAGAGAATGTCCTGAGTTCAATTTTCCTCTTTTTCTGAAGAATTGGAGAGAAGCAAGAAAAAATGATGTATATCACACTATTACAATGTTCATTTTGTAAATGCTATATAGCAGATTATTTGTTAGAAAGAGTATCGCACAAAAGTGGTGAAGTTATCTGGCACATTTCACAAGATTCAGCCTTTTATTGCCCCAAAGGCCTGAAATGTAAAACTATATTTTCTTGCACCAATTAGAAGTGACATAACAGCATTTTATTCACTTTTGCTTAGCCAGCCTGAATGAAATAATAAAACATAAAACACTCACATAAACTGGGATCCCACATTTTAGTGTAAAACAAGCAACTTCAATGAAATATCAGGACAGAAACATCAAACTATGAAACATGTTTATTTCAAGCTGCTAAACACAAACAAATATCAGTTCAACTTCATATCACAACCTGAATTTAGGCATATACACTGCTTCATCTTTCTCATGACCTTTTGTGTGAATGCTTTGATGGAGGGTGTGTTTGTTCCACCACTGTCTTTTTACCTGTACGTTTGTATTACATGTTGTTTTTTATTGTATGTCATTTATGTGCTGCAACTTTTTTCCCTGTCTCCAAGACAAATTTCTCCCTGGTGGAGACCAATAAAAGTAACCTAACCTAACCTAACCTAAAATGTGTGTTTACATGAAAAGTGTGTCTGTTTCTCATGAAGGTGACTGAGCTTTTGGCTCTGAACCAAACGGCCTGCAGCTCCGGTCAGCAGAGGCATTGCCCTTCATATCACGACTCACAGTGCACAAAACATCTATCTCATATCAGACAAGAGAGACATGAGAATATTACATTTGTTTCCAGGAAAGAAAAACCCAATTCCTTTTCTTGATACACATACAGTGAGTTTCCTTATTGTGTGTTATTGTAACATACTGATCCTGAAAATACTGAAATACAGATGATTTATTTCTCTTATTTATTTCTGCTAGTAAAGTAAAATGAGTCTTACAGGGTTGTGAAGGTTACTTTGGAAATGTAATAGGTTACAAATGAGCAGTTCTTTCTTCTTTAATTTGTCCCACTATCTGTCTGCAGCTACAGATAGTTACATTACAGCAGTGGAGGATGGGATGTTTCTTTGTTAACCATCCTCCTTCACTCAAGAGAAGGTTACTTTGGAAATGTAATAAGTGGCAAATGAGCAGTTCTTTTTTCTTTCATTTGTCTCACTATCTGTCTTTCTTATGCATCTTCACTGGATACAGTTGAGAAAGATAAGGAAAGATGAGCCAGCCAACATTATGATAATGATGATAATAACAATAAATCATTTGGCTTGTAAATATACAGACAGAGTTGTGGTTTTCATGGTAAATATGTTTCTCTGGTGTTGAAGCAGCATTAAGAAGAAGAGTACTGGACTCCAGAAATCTCCACCAATTAAATCTTTGGATGACGGCAGGATATTAAATGTTTGAACCATGACACCTCGACATCTTTTAACCTGCAAATGATCAAATGAATGATTACTTGATGCTGTTTAACATAACTAAGAGCCAGTTCACCTGATTCTTTGTAGGGAAAAAATTGAGAAATGAGAAAATTGAACAGATGAACAGATAGGTAATAAATGAAAGGAAAAACCAACATGAAGTGTTTTAATATGAAATCCAGGCCGCCATGATGAGTCTCCAGAACAGCTTCAGAGCTCTCTGCCACGTCTGTGTAACTCTATTAGAGGGATGAACACCATTATTATATATTATACAACCTTTATTTAATCAGCTAATCTCATTGAAGTAAAGATTTATTTTGCAAGAGAGACCAGCCAGATGTATAAATGGACATAAAGCATCACAGACAATCACAGACATCATATAATAGATATTAAAGTTTATTAATCAGTCTCATGGAGATGGTCAATAAAACACCATATCAACTAGTTTTATATTAAACTTTTTTTATATTAAATAAACGTAATAATTGCTCTAAATATTACATTTAATCAGGGGAATCATGTAAATCAGGAAGCATTTCAGTTTTTTTTAAATGAAGTAATGTGTATGAAATATTGAATATGTATCATTCTTTTGTGGTTACACCATGTGACATTTTCAGGAGCATTCAGTCTTACCTTTGGAAAAAATGGTGCAAATGTCAATTCAAATTACATGAAATAAAATAAAATTACAAAATGTACATTTCAACAAACCTGATGCTAGCATTTTGTTAACATTATTTTCTCCACTCAGTTTCTCTTCTCTTTTATTTGTTTTTTTTTTCTTCTTTAATTAGTCCCACTATCTATCTGCAGCTACAGATAGTTACATTACAGCTGTGGAGGATGGGATTTTTCTTTGTAAACCGTCCTCCTTCACTCAAGAGAAGGTTACTCTAGAAATGTAAAAGGTTACAGATTACTAATTATCCTATTTAAAATGTAATAAGTAATGTAACTATTTCAATTACTTCATCAAAGTAAAGTAATTTATTACATTTGATTACTTTTTGATTACTTTTCTAATTTTCTAACTAATGTTTTGAGCTGTTAGGGTAAGTGTACCCATTAAGCACCAAAATCTAAGTTCGGGTGTTTTTCATGGATACTGATATGATTTATAAGAGAGATCATTTCTTATAAACATTATAAACATTTATCTCTCATTTGAAAATGTATTCATTAGTTCATGTAGATTTTAGAATATAAAATAAAGATATTTGATGAAAAAAGTCAAAAGTCTGGTATGGACTTAATTGGTACTGTGACACCATTTAAGTCCATGTGTGGTCTAAATAAGCCCACATCATGATTTATTTACTAAATATTAATCTCAAAGAATTAAAAACAGCAACATATGTATTCAGTAACATGTTAAATATTAAAAAATGAGGAAAAAACCCTCCTGAGCAAGATCTTAAAAGTCTGACTTCAAATGTAACCTCCTTTGTAATCATCAACATTTTCATTAGTAACTGTAATTTAATGACACAGTTTTTTTTTCTCAGTAACTGTAATGGATTACACCCAGTAATGGGTGTAAGTTGAATTTATACTTTTTGCCCAGTTTCCTAACTTTGGGTCTTCAGAAACTGAGAGCAGGGGTAAAGAGAATAAAGTCACACAAACTGAATCCAGTGACTGATGGAGGTTTAAACATCTGCAGCATAGTATCTGTGGATTGTTGCTGCTGCAGTCCGGAGAGGACGTCAAGCTCTGCTGAGTCATACGCACCTCGTCGTGGTTGTGGCTGCTGCAGACTGTGAGGAAGAACATCTGCTGACAACTTCAGCTGCTAATTTATTTATTGATTAAAGGAGGCACAGTGACTCTCTCTCTCACTTACATCAATCATTAAAACATATGTCAGCCCGTTCAGGAGTGACACTATCTTCTGTTCTTGTGTTTCAACTTTTATGCTTTCGTTTTACATTTTGATCTTATGTGTTTAGAACCAGTAATGTGATCACACTGAAGTCTTAGCAAAACTGTTAAAGATACTGTTATTGCACTGAATTGGATGTAACATAATAATAATCTCTCACCTGTTTCACTTTGAGGGACCTTTTAAGTTGTTTCTGCCTCCAACAAATATCATTGTAAGCAGAAAATAAAAATAAAAAAACAAATTAGATGAAACTTTTGGTCATCAGCTAAAGTGGCTAATTTTTTAAGAAGTGTTTCCAAACATTATAAGATACTTTGCTGCTTTCTGAACAACCAGACGGAATCACTGCTGTAAATAAAAAGAACATTATCCTTCACTAACTTCCCATCACTGCTAGTTATATTTACTGGAAGACATGACTGAGCCAGAGGTATCACTATCAGGAGACTACGAGTAATACATTCACAGGATTTGTTCTATAATGGCTTTCTAGTTGTTGTTTTTTAATTTTTTGATTGTAGCTCTTTCTAGTTTTGGTGCCGTATTCAGTTTATTTAGCTTTTAACTCATCTCATGAAGGTTTTCAGAGCATGGATCTTCTTTCTGAGCATCATCCTGCTTCACACAGTCACACCTGTGAGCTGTAATCAGTCTTCATCTGCTGCTCTCCGATCCGTCACACGGCAACAGCTCAGGGTTCACCAATCTTCACTCAAAGACACCACTGTGACGAAAAGGAGAGTTTGTTCACTCCCACTGAGGCTGAACTATTTCAGGATGTGTTCTGCTCTGTGATTTTAATTTGTATTTTTGCTCTTTTTTATTTCAAGTTGTTTGTAACTCTACATCATTGTAATTAAGGCCAACCTCAGAGATTCTTTGAGTTTAAATAAAGGTTTTAACTAAAGCTGTTAACAAACCAACCCACAACTTGGGTCACATTACGGACCTGGTCATTTCTTGTGGCTTGCACGCGGATGTTTCTTCAGCTGTTGACTTGGCTCTCTCAGGCCATTACTGTGTATTTTTTGTGTATTTGTCTTGTATTTATCTCTTCCAATTTTTACTGATAAAGTGATTAAAAAACACTGTTTTACCCCTGAAGCTACCTCAAATTTTTTAGCACATTTTACCAGTGACCAATCCATACCTACCTCATCCTCTATTGACAATCCCATCCATTCTTTTAACAACAAGCTGGCTACAGCCCTTGAGGTTGTTGCACCTTGGAAAACTAAAAAAATAATTCAGAAAAGGAACTGCCATACGGCCTGTGGGCCGGAACCGGCCTGACAAGGGGTCCAATCCAGCCCACTGGATAACTTAGCAAAGTGTAAAAATTGCAGAAAAGTAATAGTAATTCCAAATTTTCGATAAAATTCACAGTTTTTCTTGCTTGTTTTCACTCACCAGTCAAAGCTTCTGAGATAATTGATCTTTGTGAATAAACTTTTTTGTGATGAGCATCATTAAAACAAAACTGAAACCTGAGTATAATATTGTTGAAATTAAAATCATTTTTCTTTAAGTGACTCTTACCTTTCTTGCATTTCACACAGCACTTTGAAAAAACTTGAACAGCAACAACCCCTCCCCCTTCTTATGTCCCACCCCTGCACTCCCTTCCCCTCCGCCTCCGCGAACGTGCACTACAATAGTTTTCTGATATACATTTCTTTTTCCCCATGGGAGCAGCTGGAGGTGGAAGCCGTGGCCCACTTATGTCGGTCATTATCAGTCGCTACTGTCTGTTTATGGCTATCTCTGTGTATCATGGATGTGTTATAATACCATGGATCCACAACAGACTCTCTTCCGGGTGGGGCGAATCATATCATTCGGATCAAATGATATGATTGGTCAGAGTTTTCACAGAATATTATGAAAATGGAATAATGATTAGTTTCTATGCCTGGTGGATCTCTCTAACATTATAGAGTGCCATTACCTGGTTACAATGGTTTTACTGGTTCGGCCCACATGAGATCAAATTGGGCTGTATGTGGCCCTTAAACTAAAATGAGTTTGACACCCCTGTCTTAATATCATTACCATCAATAGATGATAATATTGAAATATTGATTGGAGAGGTAAACCTTTCTCTAGCAGTGTTTGGAGGTGACATTAACGTTATTGGACACAAAGAATGAGGGAAAAACTATTCAAATGCTTGATGGTGAGATTGAATATGAGATCAAAAGGTGAAGCCATAAACTATGCTGTAAAAATCTGAAGGGTTTCATTCCAACATCATACGTATCGGAAAAAAACACTGTATATGAAATCAGACATCTGATTTTAAGCTGATGAGGAGAGGACCTTGCTGTTGTCTTGTCATTCGCCATCGAGCGTGGACGACGGGGAATACCGCTGTAGCACAGAGAGACTGAGTTTGGAGATGAAGTCAACAATGAAGATGAAATCTTTAAGAACTTTAGGATTGTATATAAGATTCACAAATGATGATATAAATGTTTTAATTGAAGGGGTAAAGAATTTCAAGATGTAGATCAAATATGAAAGTTCATAGTTTGTCATAAAATTACTTAAAATTCTACAAAAAGTGCACTGAAAAGGGTAAAAATATACTTTATATTTGTTCTTGGTGTAATTTAGAGAGTCACACAGCTCTGTTTTCTACAGAAAATGGATGCAGGGGAATGTCACAGGGTTGTTTTATAAAGCAGAAACGCTGCAGATGTAAAATTCAGGAGAACTCGGCAGACGTCGGCTCGGCCTTGCCAGTGAAATGTGCCTCGTGTTACTTCATCTGTGTTTCCTCACAACAATCACGACACCCACACTGGAATAAATGCATAGTTTATCATATCATAACAATAATTTCTCAAGGCTACATCGTAAACAAAAGAAAAAAAACAGTCTAGTAAATTTTAAAGATCGTAACCTTAAATTATGAACAGGAAGTGAGGTGAATGATCATCGAGAAGAGGTACAAACTGTGACATTGCATTATTTTGAATACGTATGCTCATTTCTGTGAGGTGATGGCAAGACAAAAAAGTTGCTCTAAAAAGGTAAAATTGCTGCAACTACTGAGAGTTATACGGAAGTGATCACCTTGCATTTCTTTTAATACAATGAGCTACTAGAGATCATAATTATTTTAGGCTACTTCTGCTACAGTACAGTATCGCTTTAAGTTCCTCTAGATACCTGAATAAAAACAGCATCCTGCTGTTGGAAAGAAGAAAGAAGTGACAGAAGTAAATCATTCATCTACAGGCAAACTTTTTTTTAAAAAAAGAAAAAGGCTCCATTAGTGCTGAGCAGTAAATCTCAGGGTGACGTCCTCTGAGGGGGGTGGGGGTTGGGGGGGTTAGGGGCTCTTGATGCAGTTCTTCTTTGCAGGGGGGATTAGCATTCTCAGGTAGTGTCTCAGGGGTTCGTCAGGGAGGTTGCAGAGGTCACTGATAGTGTTTCTAGGGTGCAAAGGTCTCTCAGAGGGGTCTTCTTAGGTCCAGGTGCTATGGATCATTATATAAGAGGTATCCAGGACTTTCAAAGGGTCTCTCAGAGGGTTCTTCTTAGGGTATGTGGTGCTATAGATCATTATATAAGAGATATTAAAGGCTTTCAAAGGTACTTCAAAGGGTTCATTAGTTCTTTAAGGAGGTTCCAGAGGTGTCCAGGGATGTTGTTCTGGGAATTCAAGGGTTCACAGAGGGATTATGAGGGTTCTGTGAGGTGGGTCTTTAGTGTATTTATAGTTGCTGTGTGGGCTGCAGGAGGTACAGACTGAAGGGGTTCTTCAGGATGCAGAAATGATATGGTTTAAAATCACCAGAAAATGTCAGAGAACCATCGTATTATCCCTCACATATGGTTATTTATCATCCTACCAACATACAGGTGCTCTATACATGAAGAATGATTGGTTGATTGATACAGAGAGAGGGGACAAATTAAAGGAAGAACCGGTACAAGTCTGAATGCTTGAACCCCTCCAGTGAAGGGAGATCTGGTAGCATTTTACTGGCTTGGTTTGGGTCTACTTAGAGTGAAGGGTCACTGCAAATCAATACACACTTGCTCTGAGTGATCCAGGATGAATATACCCCCATCTTTAAAACACAAGGGGTCACTGAAAGGTTTAATTAGTATGATAACATTGTGAACCAGATGCTGTGACCTTCAAATTCACCAGATCTCAACCAATTCGAGCAGCTGTGAGAGATTTTGGAGCTACATGTAAAGACAGAGCTCTCCACCAGCAACATTAAAATACCAAATGAGGGAATATCTTTAGTACAAATGGTGTTCATCCCTTCAGTAGAGTTCACAGACTGTAGAGTCAGTGCCAAGGTGCATTGAAGCTGCCATACTAAGACACTTGTTTTTTTTCCTTTAAATTTGTCACCCCGTCTGTATTTAACATACATGGACTACTGACTGAGGCCCCTAGGGACCCCAAGAATACACTACGGTAACAAACAATCATCACAGCAAAATGTTAACTTCTGAAAACATCATTAGTTATGTAATTAATGTCATCTGAAAGAAACAAAAACAGATCATTATAATTTGGGGAAAGTTACAGGTAATTTGCATATTGTGTCAAATAAATACAATCTTTCCACAAAGCCTTTAAATAACAGAGTGCCCCCACCCCCAACTCTCCTGATACATGTGTTCTTTAAATTAGAACCCTTGACTCAATTATTAGTTCCATCTGTTAAAACTGCATAGGCAAAAAAACTAAACAAAAAACTGGTATTTAAAAAAACAAAAAATAAAAAATAGAACAAAACACTAATTAAAACAGAAAACAGTGATATGAAGTCATCAGAAACAAATGAATTCACAAAATCATGAAAAATTTGGAATGATAGAATAAAAGCACATGTGAGATATGACAAAAGGTGTCTGGGGACCCCAAAAATGTAGGATGAAGACTTTTAAACATTCACTAGATGAAGAACAAAAGTTAAAAAAAAAACAAAACTAAAACATGTCATTATGGTGGTTTGTAAGACTGAAGCAAGAGTCCTGCGTGTGTGTGTGAAAATAAAAGGCTAAAAACATATGAAATCCTGGGACTGGGTGTTTGGACCCCCCCTCCCTCCATCCCCTCCGTCATCCCTTCATCCCACCTGAATCCGGCATGCGGCAGCAGCACTTGCCCCCTCTGTCCTCAGTCAGCATCCCAAACTCTGGATTCGGAGCCGTTCTGTCCAGATCCATCCTGCTGCAGCCTCTCATCAACTGTGTGCACTATTCTACATACATACGCGTGTGTAGATGTGCGTGAATGTGCGTGGACGCTTAAGTCATCCCAACCTCGGCTGGTAGTCAGTGCGGTTCTGTGCCCCGGTGCTGTTGGTGCTGTTGATGCTGTACTGCGGGTCCGGTGTCCAGAAAAACACATAATAAATCACCAGGATGAACGCGGCCACGGACACGCAGAGGAAATAGGCGATCGCCATGGCCACTTTTACCCAAATCTTAGTTGACATGTTGACGTGTTTGGCCCGCAGCTCGCCGGGATAGCTCGGCCTCCGCTTCATGTCCCCGTTCATCCTCTCCACGGTCACGGAGCCTTGCCTGGAGGACGCCTTCATCTCGTGATTAGCGCTGAAATCTTCTCCAGTGATGTTTCCTCTTCTGCTGAGTGTTGAGTGTACATTTGACTCCGGACGCCAGATCCAGCTGCGCACCCCCCCTCTCCTCTTTCTCCTCTCTCTGCACTCCTCCGGTCCCGGTTGAGATGCTGTGTTAAAAACCGTGAGGCAGCTTACTCCGGCCCCGCCTCCTCTTCCTCCCGGTACCGTGTCCGCAGGTCGGTGGAGCTGTCTGACCCTCTGAGTCCTCGGTGCGCACCGGGCAAACTGAACTCAAGGAGGCTTTCTCCCCTGACACCAGCTAGATGGGACCACTGTCAATCTTGACAGGGTCCAGGAAACAGTTTCCGGTCGGACTTTAAAAATGAAACCAAGTGTAAATAATAAAGACATTAATATCCATTTTCTAAACAGTAGCTAAATAGAGCATTAACTTTCAACCACATTGGAGTGATTACAGGTTTCTACTTTACGAAGCCTTAACACAGAAAAATGTGTCAAAGAGTGAGATTTATTTAACTCAGCAAATAAATCTGACAAGTCAAGATGTCAACTCTGATAAGAAGTAATTCCTAAGTGGAGACTTACTGTGGGCTAATAAAAAAGGAGGACATTTTATGATCTCCATAATTTCATTTTCAAAATGGACATTTATGTTGGATCAACTAAAACATGGCTCATAAGGGTCAGTGACAAATAAGGGTTGGCAGGATGAGCAATTCAAAAACAATCTTTTAAAAATTGTCTTACAAGCAACGTCAGGTTTCTTAAAATGTACATTTGTAGGCTATTTTTGTTGGTTTTATGTAATTTGAAATATCATTTGCACCATTTTGTTTTTTAACCAAAAGTAACATTGAATGCTCCTGAAAATATCAAATGGTGTAACCACAAAAGAATGATCAATATTAAATATTTTATCCACCTACAATGTATTTAAGTGTACTTATACACATAATGATTTCACTGATTGACATGAAGTTAGCCCTGAACAGTATATAAGAGTTAACTTCCAAGTGAAGCGTGTATTGTTTATAGCTCAACTGTAAACATATCCTTCCCACATATATAAATAAGGTTATCAGATATTTGTAAGATATTATTTTGAAGGAAAATGCGACGCG
The DNA here is from genome assembly GCF_027409825.1 of Scomber japonicus. Taxonomy (NCBI): domain Eukaryota; kingdom Metazoa; phylum Chordata; class Actinopteri; order Scombriformes; family Scombridae; genus Scomber; species Scomber japonicus. Next base: position 16,900,327 of record NC_070583.1, read on the forward strand.
TTTCCGGCCGCGCTGGGTGCGTTTCTACTTGACTTGACGCCTCTTCGGACGAGGAGGGGCTGAAAGTACGCAACACCTAACGATTGGATTGGGTCCTGCTTAAAAAGATAAAAACGTCCCGCAGCAAGAAGGGGAAGAAGGCGACGATGGGCGAGCTGCAAGGCGCAGAGCTGCTTCACCCACAAATCATCCCCCTCCTCCACCTCCTCCACCTCCTCCGAGTCTCTCCTCCAAGCCTGCAACAATCTGCACATCAGCTGGTCGCTACACAGCCCATCAAATGAAAAAGAAATGAAAAGAAAAAACACGGATGAGTCACAGGGCTGCAGCTGGAAAGTGTAACTTTAACCTTCATCATCTCCATATGGTTAGCAGGAGGGATGTGAGGATGAGGATATGTGGCCCTTTTCTTCTTTCTTCTTCCTGTCCTGCAGCAGCCAAGGTCAAACTCCTGCAGGAGAGGAGAGGAGAGCACAAACACACCAGAACCACCACCACTAACAGCACTGAGGGTATTCAGAGTGTGCACTGAGCTGAGGTTTCTATCAAGATGTTAAATCATTGTGGTGGATGAATAGAGGAGCAGCACTTTAAGAACATATAAAGAGCATCTAGCATTATGATTTTTTTTAATCCAACATTGATGTAGTGTACAGCTTTAAAGCAAAATGCTGTTTTTAATCTGTCTCACACCTCCAGGAAGAGGGGGAGGGAAAAATGAAAAGAAAACCCAAAACGTGTGATGTTTAGAGCATCAGAGAAATACATTTATTGGCTCAATGAGGAAAGACAAAAAAAAAAAATTGAGAAAGCAAGACTGTGCTTGACATTTCGTGTGGGTGCACTTTTTTTTTCCAGAAAGCTGTACAAAAACATCTGAGCTTGTCACCCTCTGTCTCTTTCTCTCTCCTTCTCTTTCTTATTTATGAGCTGGTGGGGACATTTACCTCATGAATGGCTTTAACAACATTTAAAAAGCTACAGTTTTAGATTAATCCTATAGTCCTGATATTGTTTTTTTTTAAATTAAACCAGCTTGCACCACTCCAAAAAAACAACAAAAAAAGGCAAACCTTGTTAGTCATTTGAGCGATTTCATGTATCAAACAGGAAGACATTGTAGAAATGGTTGTACATTAAAACATCTACCGCCTGAAATACAATCAAGTCATCGACACTCATTTCAGAAGCGTCGATATTGCAAAAAAAAAGAAAAAAAAATCATAACACAATAATTTTTTGCTGATATATAACACCGGCTATATTTTGCACAAACACCCAAATGCGGAATGTTTATTTCCATTTTAAAACTATACAGATTGCAGTTCCTGTCACTTCAAAATAAAATTAAATGCATGACTTGTATTCCTCTGATACAGAACACAGAAACATTAAAGCATCCCCCCCTCTCAATTTATCCTCCACTACAGCAAAACGTTCAAAATCAAAAGGCTGAGCTGTTTTGCAGAAAAATAAGCACAACCCCCCCCCCGAAAAAAAAACAATAAAACAAACCAAACTGAAGCCCTTGGTCTGCTGAGGTATGAGTGAAAAGGTTTCATCCCAAAATGCAGCTCAAAAAAAATATCATTATTCATGTTATAATTCATGTTAGTACACTTCAAAAGTCTGCAAATCTCTCATTTTCCCAAAGAAAAGCATTTAGAAGAATTTAGTTTGAAAGTAGTTTATTTTTTAAGGGTTTTTTTTCATGATTAATCCATTTTGGAATGAAACTCTTTAATTCTTATTTTAAAACAAACAAACACAAACTCTTCATTTAAAAAGAGGCAGAGTGTCGTTTATGAGGGGGGAGAGAGATTTCCTCCGATGGTTCACAACTCAAAACGTTAACAGCACAGTCTGCGCCAGTGAAAGAAGAAAAAAAACTAAAATTGAAACAAAAAAGTTTTTATGCGTATATAAACAGAAAAAAACCAACTCACTCTAAGCATATCATTTTATATTTTTGATCGATTTTGAGATGATAATTAGGAGTGAAGAGGTCATGTGGTGTTCTACCTGATCCTGGCAGTTCATACGCAAGCAAACATCTCTCACACACACACACACACACACACGATGTAAAAATAAATTACACTTAAAGCATCATGAACGACCTGCAGTGAGGCTCATGTAAACAGTCCGGCTGAGAATGTGTCTTTTTTTTTTTTGATGTTTTTAGAAATATTCTCTCTCATGATTATTATTTAAAATGAAAATATAAAAAAAAGATAGCGGGGCTGGATGTGGGTGATATTTCTAAAAAGGATTTCATTCTTGAAGACAGAAGTGATTAAAAATGCATCTGTTCATTATGGGGAGACTTAATGGTGCTGAGATCACTGGAGAGGTGAGACAATCACGAGGTGGACGCTACACACTCACACAGGTTATAAAAGAGAAAATCGTCATGGAGACCAGTTTCAGAAAGATGGGAGTCAATAGTGAGATAGTTTTGTGGGTTTAGGTTAATCAATTATTGTTCTTAAATATGAAATTAAATTAAAAACAGACTGATATTGTAGATATCAGTAGATATTGTAGACTCCAAATGTTGCATTAAAAGTCTCGATGGAGCTTCTACAATAGTCAATTATCCAATTCTCCATGATTGCAGCTATTAACCCACACTGCTAGCAGGTAGCACAAAAAGCAATCAATTGTTGAATTAGATGATCGATGTCCAATTATCCACGTCTGACAGCCAAGTGGACATTTTAACGTCCTCCTCTTCATCTTTTTTTAAATCACTTGAGACTTTAAATGTAATTATGAGCAGATATGAGGCTCCTTATACATGTTTATTCATCTTAAGTATGTGTCAACTATTAGATTTTCTCCTATAATGACATTTTACATTATTACACCTATAGTCATTCATTATGTTTATACAGTTGACAAATACATTAATTAAACTCTTATCTGCTCATAACTACATTATTAAGTGTTATAATCCATTTTATATACACCGATGTCAAGTGAAAATATAATAAAACACTGATTTGGATCTTACTGTTTTTATAGTGACACTGGATTAGCCAGGCTCAACGGGGCATCATTTAGTTCATTTTAAGGGGGGGGGGGGGACTGGATCAGCCTATAACGGACAAGTGGCTTAATTCATAAACGTGTTAATAATCTTGTATGTGAAGCTGTGAAAAAGGTATTTTAAAAGTTATTTTTTCAGCATTTTTTAAATCTATCTTCCATGATTTGTGTATGTGGTGGTTCTTCTGGACATAATCAAGGACCATGCTCAGTTCATTCTGCTGAAAAACCAGAAACTCTGTGATATCTCCATATTAAATATAGTGAGACAAAAAAAATGGCAGCGAGACATGATCCTAATAAAAAAGAAGAGTTGAACAGCTCTGCTGCAGACAAACGAGTGAGCTGTGAACATGTGAGGCTGGTGGCAAAGCACAGTCCCTCCTCCTCCTCTTTCTTCCTCCTCATATAGTTTAAGTCTTTTTTTAAAAACTTTTTTTTAAAGATGTGTGATGGTCGTTGCAGTGATGAGTAGTGTGATGCTCTTCATCCGTCTCTCTCTCTCCTTTTTCCATCCTCCTTTTGTTCCCAGCAGCTTCAGCCTGTTGATACAAAGAGAGGAAGTGGTGGTGCAGGGGGGGAAGAAGGAGGGGTCATATATAGCGGCCAAAAGCATGTGTGTGTGTGTGTGTGTGTGTTTCTTTGTGCTCTATGCTTTTATCTGAAGCACATCACGGTACCATAAAGTGTGCACGTTTTCAGAGCGAGCGTGCCCGTGGGAGAGGCCTTCCTGAGAATGGAGCAGCATTAAATCAACATTACTGCTGAATGAGAGCGATAATCACATGCAGAGTGTCTAATAATCAATACCGCTCAAAGTGTTCATGCACCAGACATATGACGACACCTTGATAGAATCATTTTTAATCTCATGTCTTCAGTACAGCCTGTTCTAGTTGAAACAGGCGGGAAAAAAGGACTAATCTGAAGTGTTATCGTGTCAGAAAAATTGAACTAAATTTTAGTCACTGTAACACGACTGCATTGTTAAAAAGGAGATTTATGTAGGAGAATGTGGTTTTCAAAGAACAATTAAGAGATTAGTGCTAAAGAGATAATTTAGCAAATCAACGGGTAAATAATTTATATTTTTATTATAAGTAGAAAAAACTTTTCTACAATATGACGTTTTGCTGCTTTTCTCAGTTCTATATCGTTATGAAATTAAAAAATCTGAAAAAAAAGTTTTGTTTGATCTAATTTGATAAAATACAAAAGATCCTTCCTACCCACTGCAATACAACTGTACAATGCCTCACTTACATAATGCACCTTTACCTATGTATTTATTGTGCCTTTACATGTACTTTTATCTGTATACTTTCTATCTATCTATCTATCTATCTATCTATCTATCTATCTATAAGTCACCATTTAGTCTTATTTAAGTATTGTCAATATTTAGTATATTTGGTATCATTTTATATTTTGTATTATTATTATTGTCATGATTATTTTATTATTTATTTTGATTATTTTCTTTATTTCTATATGTTAGTGTCTGTTGTTCCCCTGAAGAGAAAGAAAATAAAACAAGCCATCACTTTTAGGCTTCATTAATGTGTGACGGCCATTTTTCTGAAATTATTACACGTAATAATTTTTAAATAAAAGATGAATAAATAATTAATGCTAGATCAATCGATGATTAATACAATAATCTGTTACAGGCCTAAATGTGACACATGTATATGAAAAATGTCTTTTCATATACATGTGGCGCACTCTTCAGTGAAATGACAGAATGTGTCACTTTGGATGAATTTAAAGGAGGAAAGTTACTCTTTTTTTGTTACATGCTGATTATCAGACTAATATTTCTCTTATTTCTCTTTTTTAGTGTTTTTGTTTTTTTGTTTACTGTTACTTTCCTTCATGTCGTACAGCTCCATCTCCGCACACACAGTCAGACTATCGACTGTGGCGCCTCAGAAACATCACAAGCTTTAATTCAATTAGACTTCAGCACTTCAAACGGTCTCTATTCTATCTGCAGCATCATCTGTCCAGCAGGCTGCAGCTCATTTCCTCTCAAAAGCCTTTTAAAAACTTAATTGTGCTTGTAATTTCCCTGCTTTCCTGATCTCCACCCTGACACCGTCACACGCTACATACGCCGACAGATGTGTGTGTGTGTGTGTGTGTGTGTGTGTGTGTGTGTGTTTGCACGTGCACACAGGCACACACACAATGGCCACATGAGCTCATCTGAATTCTGCTGTTAATCACAAATGAGTCATCAGGACAAGTGTAAATGTGATCAGTGCAGCTTTTTACACCAGAACAAAAAGGAGTCAACAGCAGAGTTTTCTTACAATTTAAAATGATTCTATTCATGTGGCTCGTTCAGGGCCACATGAATTCTGCTAAACTAACAAAAACTAAACATTTATTCAATCTCTTGAATAGTAAACAGACTCGTGAGGAACATTAAGAGTCAGCTGGTGCCTCTTTCCTCAAGCTTGTTACTAACAATCATTTCAATTATTGATTATAAAAAGTCAGAAAGTCACTAAATCCGACTGACCCAGAGTGTGGTTAGTATGTTTTGGCTTTAAAAAATGACTCAAACTATTAAATGATTACTGAATTAGCAGCAGATGGATTTTGCCAGTTTACTTATTGATTAAAACTGACTACCTTTATCAGCTCTACCTGCTACAGCAGCAATCATAAAAGACCACAACAACAACCACAAACTAACCTTACCCTTTCACCCTTAAAAAGCAACTTAAAATATGTTGAAAAATAATCTATTTTTTCAGCAACTGTATTTCTCATCTAATTAGTTTATCAATTTAATTCTCAATTTTAAAGTTAAGGACAATCATGATGGATCACTGGATGTGTTTATATTATTGTGAGAGTTATTATCATTGTTTTATGTTTATACTTTTGTGATTTTAAGCAGCTAACTGGAATAAGTTGACCTCAAATTAGTATATCTTATTAAATCCATTAGGAACCACAAGCTAAGTGATTGTAAGGAGATGTCCTCCTCCAGTCTGTGGTGGATTCACTTCGCTCACTTTTAAACCACTGCGTGCTGAAAAACAGAGAGGTCTACCTCATTGGGGAGATAAGAGCATTCATTCTAATAAAATATCAATTAATAATTTATGGTACCATGATGTGCTTTCAATCCATGTATTCTTCTATTAAGCAGCAATAAATAAAATCATGTGGTAAAATCTTTACAGGAATACATATATATATATATATATATATATATATATAAAATGAAGTATAGAGACATACAGGGAGGAGAAAAAAGCACCAGACACAAGCACACTACATAAAACACAGCTAATAAAAAAGTTGAGTGAAGCTGTGCAGAGAGAAAACAGAGAAAACCAGAAGCTAAAGGCTGTATCATATTGTGTCATTAAAACAGAGGTAGTAAAACATATGAAGTCTACAGAAAGTGCTTAAAAAGTTTGGATTGACTCAGATACATGTCATAATCCTTTAACTCTCTTAATCTGTGCACTACAATAAATCCAGCTAAATTAATGTTAGCAAACACATAAAATAAATAAAGTATTATAGTTGCTAAGCTAACTTTTGATATTTATACTAATGGCTTTATGTATAAGCTCATCTAATGTTAATTATACCTAATTGTTATTAGGCATAAAATCAAATGGAAAATATAAAAATAAAAAACATTTATTTTAAATTACACTTCACCCTGTAACTCAACCTGAAATGTCTTCAGAAGTTTGACTCTTAATTAAAACTGTTAGAAACTCATTCAGATTAAGTCAGCAGATGGTTGAATTCACTGTATTTTTAAAATGAGATTTGAGGTTTTTGAGAAAACACTGCCTAGCTCTGCCCCTGTCTCCCATCATCCTGTCTGAGCAGCAGCTGCCGCCACTTTGGGTTGATGAGCCAAAAACCTGTGTGCGTGTCAGCCTGACCCTGTCATTCAAACCTAAACCTCGCCTAACAGATCCCTGCAAAAATGGTCTGAATCATAACACAAGTCAAGGAGCAGTTATAACTATTTTGAGAGATATAGTAGAATATTTTTAGTAGCATTCATGTCTAAACCTAGCTGCTAATATAAAAAAAAATCAAACATTAATTCATGACTGTACAGAAAAACAGGCTAAACACACAAAGCATTTTTACTGCTCCCGTTCTCTCTCCTCAGATCAGTCGTTTCATAAATAAACTTACATGAATTTTCACATGAATTAACATCAGAACATCTGGAGGAGAGAGAACAAGAGGCCAGTAGATTGAGGTTCGGTAAAGCACACGACACGACATGCAGGACGAAACCAGAACAGACAATGAAGAATATGAAGAACAGAAAGATGAGGAGGAGGAGGAGGAGGATGAACAGAGGGCAGCATACATCACACACAAGGTTAAAAAAGAAGGAGTTCAGTCCATCACAGGATGGTTGTCTTGATTGGTTGGAGGGGGTAGTGGTGCTGTGACAAGCTTGTGTTAGATCCAAAAGCCAGGCAAAAAAAAAAAAAAAAAAAGCTCACGAGTGTTAGTTAGACGTGGGAGGAAAAAGGAGGGCAAGAGAGTGACAAACATGAAGATGGGAATAGCACACCGACACATTCACCCCCCCCCCCCAAAAAAAAAATTAAATTAAAGATTAAGTGAAGCGTGAGAGGACGTTAGAGGTGCACAGGGGATTTCTTACTGTACGACACTGTCTCAAAGTCAGTGATATAGACCGCACCTGAGGACGGCTGCTCTGAGGAATCCGCCGTCTCTGCTGTCAGAGCAGTGGCGGCGGTCTCAGAGGATGCTGGGTTGTTGTTATCTTTGTCTCCTGCTGGCTCAGAGGAACTCTGCTCAGCTTCCAGGATTGCGGGAGAGGAGGGAGGAGGGGTGTCCGCTTTGTCTGTTGTCAGAAAGAGAGAGAGAGAGTGGTAAGGGGAATTTTAAAAAAAACAAACTGATGCACGTGATAGTGTCTGATCTGTTTAACTGATTTCTCCCAGCAAAGATGTTTGAAATTAAATAAATTAGGGAGGAACCACATTTGCTTAATTTTTTCTGTAAATGAATGCCTGCTTGAAAAAAATAAAAAAAGACATTCCTCAAAAGTCAGGTAAAAAACTGAAAGGCCTCAACTTCAACCCCAATGCAATACAGCATCATTCTGGTGCACTGGGAGCAAAATTAAGAAGTTGTATCTATAAATAAAATTGTGTTCTAAATGCTTTAGTGCTTTAACTACTGGTTGTATTGGTATGAATGGTGGTGACACAGCAGAAAGGCCACACCCACAAAGCATGGGAAATACATTTTACCAGTTCATAAATGTTCCAAACAGACCATCAAAAAAGGCTAATGTCCATATTTTAGCTCTGAAACAAAGAAAGCAGAAGTGATTATCCAAGTTCAACTAGTTCATTACTGAGGAACATATAAAACACTTTTCCAGTAAATATCTTTTTTCTACATTGTTTCAAGTTTGTGTCGTGTTTCTTCAAATAACTAAACTACAAATTAGCGGCACAAATTAGACTATGGCTACATAAATCAATGGGATATGCTGTACACCATACACTGCTTCGTGCCCTATACAAAACTTTTTTCTAACCCCAATCCTAACCTATCCACATTCATGGTAGATTCATTTGTAACCTTTAACCTTTTGATTGTCATGACAAGAAAATAGTTGTCAAATCTTGTCTTGTAGTTACATAAACCACTGTGAGTTGTTTGGGCGTCTGATCTTTAAACTTGTGTATTGATGACTGAAACTAAGCATGTTAATCACATTACTCTATATTAATTTAGCAGAGGCTTTTTTTCTTCTGTAAGATAAAGAGCTAGATGTCGTGATGAACCGAACAAACAACTGAGAGTGTGCTCAATGCCACGACAGAGTGGATCCTTGATGAGCTACCACAGGAAGAAACGGGGGGCTGACATAGACGTAATTATTATAAGAGCTGGTTATGGTACCAAAAATGGCACCCATTCAGTCATATAAGAAATGTTCGGGTCGCACATCGAAAGTCGAAAAAGCAGAGGTAGTGGAGTGAATGGAGAAGTAAGTGATGTGAGGCTGAAGACCAGAGCAGCATTAGTATTCTGTACCAGCTGCAAACATTTGGAGGGAGGTGCACCTGTATCACCTCCCTTGCAAAAAAAAAACAAAACAGGTAAATCCTCCTTATGTTATACAGGAGCTACAGACAGCTTGTCCTCCAGGATCACACTCAGGTCTTCAGTCACACTTCAGTCTGACCACAGTATTGTCAGTGATGGTGGATGTGTCTCAGAGCGGGACACTCCCACACCCCCCCCCCCCCCCCCCCCGAATGTTGAACTTTAGACTGAGACATGCACTCAAAGATGTTTTATTTTTATTACCTTGTGAAGGGGCAGCAGGTGTATCCTCATCCTTCGTCACAGCAGCCTCGCTAACTTCAGAGGGAGCGGGGTCAGACACCTCCTCCTGGGGCGGGGTGGGGTCAGACACCTCGTCCCGGGGCGGGGCGGTGTCAGACACCTCCTCCTGAGGCGGGGCAGGGTCAGACGCCTCCTCCTGAGGCGGGGCGGGGTCAGACACCTCCACCTGGCGTGGGGCGGGGTCAGACACCTCCACCTGGGGTGGGGCGGGGTCAGATGCCGGTGCAGCCGGAGAGGCTGCAGGGACAGACTCTGGTTCTGGTTCTGACACTATCACAGTCTGCCGGACTTGAGGCTTTTCTTCTGGAGGCGAGGAAACCTTTACACCTACAGAGGGGTCAGAAAGAGAGAGGAGAGGAGAGGAGGTGAAGATGGGAGACAGTAGAGGAGAGTGATGTAGAGCGTAAAAGGAAGTGAAAGGAAACAGAAAACAGAGATGAGACAAGATAAGACACAAGGAGAGCAGCGGAGAAGACATGAATCAAAGAGACAGACGGGGGAGATCCACACTTCAAACAGCATTTCTCTTCTCCAAACAACTTTTTATCCCGAGGTTGTGAGATCAGAGGAGAGCAGAGTGACAAAGAGAGAAAGAGAGAGAGAGAGAGAGAGAGAGAGACTGTTTGCTATGCTTTCCACTGATCTGATCGGCTATAATCGGATCGGCTGATGTTTTGCATTTTATGCAATTTGTGAGATCGGCTGTAATGTCTTAATTCGCAGATCCGTTCAATGTCGTCATTGTCGTGTTGAACCTTTTTGCAGATGCTCCCCTTAAATAGATTGCAGATGGCTTATGTTTTATCTGTGTCATTTACTCTGAAGAAGTTCCACACCACCAACATGTTTGTTTGAATCCGACAGCTAATTTTGAACAATAAAGTTTTTTGAATCTTGAATCATTAGCTGTCCGATCTTCAGCTACATCTGTCTGTATGTGTCAATTGTTCATAATTTTAGCAGCCAACTTTGTAAACTGTTTCATCATTTCCTCTACAGACTTTAAAAAAACACTACAGATCAGGAAAGTGGCGAGAAACAGAAAAGGTGAACCAACATGTGGCAGCAGTTTTATCTGAGCTGTCACCGTTTATTTGATGGTTCAGGGACTTGAATTTGACAGCCAAAGATGGGAGACTAGATACAGTTGAATTGGTGGAAAGAAAGCAGAGCTGATGATCAGATACAGTAATATAACACTGTAAACATGCATGCTACATTGTGCGTACAAATGAAGTGTTAGTTTAATGCTTTGGTTTAATTGTAAATGAAATGTTCTATTAATGTCAATTAATGATAAAATGTTAATAAAAAAATGTACTAATATTATCACCACCTTATGGCACCCCCTGATTGTACTTCAAGGTGTGCCTTTGCAGCTTCATGCATGCCTACATTGTTTTTATATAAAACTCCATAAATATTATGTTTAGAGACTCTGAAAGGTGTCATATTTTATCATGGCTTCAACTGACAAGTGTAATTTATATGAAACAGCTACACCAAAAGATGAAACTGGAGATAGATTTTTCAGGTTTTGACTCTGATGAAGACGCAGTGAGCTTCGTTTTTGCAGCTGAATAAACGTGTATAAATAAATGTGAAGTGAATCCAGTATCTTTATTTTTGGGTGCGGCCCTCGAGAAGTGGCCCTTTAAACTGTTTTTCTCATAATTCGTCCTGTTCTGAAAGCGCCGACCTCCGCCTGTGGAGTGTCTGAAGCGGATGAGATTCCCTCTACAAGTCTAATTTATATTCTAATTAAGTTAGAAAGTAATTTAAATGTCATGAGGGGCATTAGTTCATCTTAATACTGCTGTGGCATAAAAGAGTGGGACAAATACAGCAGCCTCAACTCACAGCATTAAAGACACTAAAGAATATTCCTCCTGTGAAGGTATCTAATCTTACCTCTCTCCTCCTCTTTTTGTGGCTCAGCAGGTTCATCAGAGGTGGCAGCTTGACTCTTTGTCTCCTCCCCCTGCTCCTTCTTTTGAGGGGGGCTGGACTCAGCGCTGGGGGGTTTCAGTGGGCTCTCTCCTCCCATGCTGCTTCGGGGCGACTGCATTTCCATCTCCTCCCCCCAGTCTGTAACGGGCTGGTGGCCGTCCAGCGGGGAGAAGGGGCTGAGTGGTTTTCCTCCCTCAGGTGACTCCTGCGCCGCTGCCGGGGAGGGGATGTGGACCTTCGGCCTGGGGGTCCGCTGCTCTTTGGGGCTTCCTGCCGATGTTGTTCGAGAACGAGGTTTGGAAGTTGTAGGGGAGGCATCTTTACTCTTGTTTGGTTTCTCCTTCCCGGTGTCTTTCTTCTCGTCGTGTTCTCCGTCAGAACCATCGCTGCCTTCCTCCACTCCTTCGTCGACTTCCTCTCCATCGCTGGCATCCTCCCATTCTCCGTCATCCTCCTCTCCGTCAGCGCCTTTCTCCTCCACCTGAGAAAAGATGGAAAGGGATATTAGGGGTTTAAATCACAAGTTTCTTCACGATATGGTAAAATATTGATTCAATGGACGATGATTTGATGTTTGCTGATATCACAAAATCTGCCACCATATGATTTTGATTCGATTGAGGAGGCAGCGATCAATATGAGACAATATCACAGCTGATTTAAGACAATCCCTTCCATTCATATCAAATCACAAAAAGCTACTAAAATATAATTTGACGTTTTTATTTCTGAGCTCAACCAGACATTTTAATGAAAAATAATCTAGTATGTTCTTTTTTAATTAAAAAAAAAAAAAGACCTCCTGTTTTGATATATTGAGGTTTAAAACTTTCACCCCATACAAAAGACAACTGAGAGAACATTGAGATTGTATACATTAAATCAGGATTTTTGCTTGTTTAGTGTGTTTTCCGTGTCTGTAACATTAAAAATAGTAACATTATGTACAAGAGTAATATCATTCAACACCAATATTACACTTGTACATAACGTTACTAAATGTTCCACCACTATTGTTTTTATTGTTTATGTACTTACTTTTCATTTATTGTTCTTAATTGTTTCCATTGATGCTCTTTGCTGTCCACTTGCTGTTGCAACACTGTAACTTTCCCAACAGTGGGACTAATAAAGGACGATCTTAACTTATCTTACATAAATCAAAATCAAATAAAAAATAAGTTCCAAGTTTCTTTGTGTATGTTAGTGCTTTTGACGTTTGATGGCTGTTATATTATATTTTAGACTTTTTTAAATCGTGTGGCACAAGTGTCTTTGGGGCGTGTCCAAATCCACTTTTGCTATTTTAACGGTGGAGAAACGGTCAATGCACCAGGCGCATGGTCTAAAAGGGTTGGACTTAAGTCCCCTCATTAATCATAGGCGTGGTTTGGGCGTAATACGTGATAAACCAATCAGAGTGTCATCTCCCATTGCCTTTTAATAACAAGGAGTGCTGTCACTTTGGCGAATTGCTATTATAACAGCACATTTGCCAAGTAATGCGTTTCATGAATAAAACGAGTTACTTTTGCTGAAAAGGAAAGTTGGCTGATGAGCTGCTAACCTCACATTTAATTCATAAAAAGGAAGAATATGGAGTTATAACTGACCAATCTGATGAGTGTAGAGGTGTGTGGTTAAAGCAGCCTGGTGACATCAGCTGATTTAATAAACAGTGAACGGCTGTACGTAATGGCACTGCGTTCTATGCAGCATCTCAGAGGCTACAGATTTATCAACACATCAGTCCTACAGTATAAACAGCTGTGGATAACAGACACTGTAAGAATCACCCACATTCATTAACAGATTAATACAGATGTTTTAACCACAGATGTTCAGATGCTTCTCTTGTTGATAAAATCACTAAGTGGAAGCGGAGTGTCTTTCCTCCAGAAGCAGACAAGGTTTTGAGACCCATTCTCCACAAAAACACCAAAAACTCACTGCATATTTTGATGGGGCCCCTAGACTCTAAAAGGCAACTTTTATCAAAATGTGAACATGTCCAGTTTAGCTCCAGCTGTAAGTTAATGGATGGTTCTTTGCTTGTGAAGAAGAAATAACACATTTGGGCAGAGACGTGATAATGACGTCTGGGAACAGAGCTGTGGTAACTCCTGCCCCTGATGATCTCACCTTTAATTGAGTGACATCTGATAACAACCCTTTGATCATTCCTGCCCATGATGATTTTACCTCTTGCTACTGACATCTGACTGTCTAAAAAAAACACCCCCTCCCCCCTTACCAAGATGGCCCTGGTTCCTATATGAATGTTCACCTATATCACAGAAAATACAACATACACCATCACAGCAAACCTTGAACAAGGATTTCCTTCAACTCTTGCAATCATATTCCTAAAAGAAGCCCCTCTACCTTCTGCACGGTTGGAGGTTTGGGTTTTTCTTCCTCTTTCTCCTTCTTTTTAGGTTTCTCCTCTCTCTTTGTTTTGTCACCCTTTTCTTTCTCCTTCTCCTCCTCTCCTTCTTCTTTCTCTCCTTCCCAGCGGTTGTCATGCATGCTGTCAAAGGGGAATTCCAGAAATGTCACAAGAAATTAACATCAAGTTAGAAATAACGCTGGACCAAACAACATTAGTCTCTTTCAACAAACAAACACAGACACACTGTACAGCCAATAAAATATTATAAATCAAAGAAAAAAACAATAACATAATGTTAACAGCAAGATTTGTAACTATTTAACCAGTGCAGGAACAGTATTTCAGTGCCTCTGTGAGTGAAAAACAACACAACAGATGCTCTGCTGCAGAGTATCAGAGTCCCAAAAACAGACCAACAAACTGAAACTGTCATTAATAAGAAGAGCAGAAAGAAAAAGGCTCCATCTAGTGATTTAACAGACTCTGCTGAACTATTAACACAATAACATTAAAGAGTATACTCTAGACCTGCTCTGAGTGAAAAGTGGCTTTTGTTGTTATTCTGCCCTATATAAATAAAGATTGATTGATTGATTGGAATTAGTTGACACACAAATTTAATCGATAGCAATAATAATTTGCTAGAAATGATAAAATAAATCTCTGCTGTTCAGACAAAGCAGCTGATTTAAAGATGACACTTATGATGGGTGTTTGCTGTATTTTCTAACCTTCTATATGCTGAAGAATAATCAAATTTATTTTTTTATTTTTTTAATTTACTTTATCCTTTTATTAGCTTTATATCCCATCCACACTGATGCACTACTGAACTTCTTTTAAAATGTTGAATTTTACTTGATTTCATATATTTGTTCTACATTTCAGCTACTATTTTAAAGCTATTGCTATTTTTATTTCCCATCTTATATTACATTAATGTTTCTTAACAGTGCTTAATGCTCCTTTTAGGTCAAGGGTCAGGTTAAAGTGAAGCATTTGGTATATGCAATATCTTTTGCTGTAAAGCACTTTAAGCTGCATTTCTTGTATGAAAAGGTGCTAAACAAATAAAGTTATTATTATTACTATTAATATTGACACCTGCTGATTTACCTGTAGCTCTGTTTCTGTCCTCTTCCCCGTCCCCGGGTCCATTCCCCTCGGGGTCCCTGCGTCCTGCCCTGGGACAGGAATTCGCCAAATGTCGGAGCTTTAGGTGGTCGCTTATTTTCGTCTGGAGGAGATATTAACAAGGAAGTGTAAGTGTATGTGCTGCAAAACAACGTTTAAGGTGGCAGGGGTAAAATCAGAGAGCAGAGGGGCTGAAAGAAGTAGGAGGAGGTGATGAACGTGTTTATGGTCGTTACAGCAGCTGGGGATCGTTACCGTGCAACAAGTGATACATACATGCAAGGGAAGTTTTTAAAAAGGCAGGAACCAAAATTCATAAACCAGATTGAGCATATACTGTGTGTCAATATATAAATGCATGAAAAATACATAGAATCACAATTTATTTAAAAAATGTCATTTTGGCTTTGTGACTGTCTACCTTACTTTGAATAAACTTACAGTACTGCAGCATCTACATTAAACTAGATTTAAGATTTAGAGTTACAATTATAAGAAAAATAATTATACAAATACTCAAACAACTAAATAACTAAAAACTAAAATAGTCAAACTAATGAAGCCTCTCTTGTTACGTACACAAAATGAAAAGGCTTTTTGAAACATTGTTATGGCTTTGTGAATGTCTGTCTTACCTTTGATAAACTTACAGTATTGTAGCATCTACACGATACTGGATGTAAGGTATGGATTTACAATTATAAGAAAAATCATTGTAGAAATACTTTTTGCACACTAAATTAGCATACTAACTATATTTGTGACAGCTTTCTGAAATGTTTGAATTGACCTATTTATTGTTTTTACAACTTTTAATTGATTCATCTTCTTTTACTCCTTTCTCTTTTCATGTGTTTATGACGGGGTTCTTTTAAAGCACTTTAAATTTTAATATTTTATTTGCACTGTATGTCATTTAAATAGTTATAATGTAGATCATTATTTTATGCTGCACTCATTTTATGCTCTATTTTAGTCTAGCTTACTTCTGTGCATTTTATTATTATCATTATTATTTTATACATCATGTACTATTACTCTGTGCTTCTGTCTTTATCTCTGTGCTGCCTGTTACCTTATTTTTTATTTACCTTGTTTGGTTTCAATTATTTCTGTAAAGCACTTTATAATGTTAAGAAAAGTGAATAAATATTATTATTATTATGTTCCCCATTAATTAATAAAAAGTGAAGTCAAACAAACTAAGTCTCTCTCATCAGTTTTTTAAAACTGTATTGAAGTCATTTAAAGTAGTATGTAGTAAAAAGAAAAACTGTCTCCAGTCACATTTTGCTCATCCCTCCATCTGTTTCTCTTCCACTTTCTGCTGCTGCAGTCTGAGTGATGATGTCTTACATAACATCGGAGTTGTCCCAGAGTCCATCTGAACTCTGGGACAAAGTCAAACCTCTATTTGTTTACTAGTGAAAGGGAGAAGAGGAATAACTAAGCTATTAAAATGCAGAGACCTTATAAGAGCCAAAACACACCCTGCCTTCAAGTGGAACCAGAGAGGTTGTAATTTCAAAATCAGTCAGCATGCTGAGGATTCACATGCGTTAAGAAATCAGCTCTGCCTTGTTCCCTTTTTAGATGTGGAGAATCTTGTTTTTTCATGAACATTATAATTATGATGGGCAAAAGAATAGAAAACAAAAAAAAATACATTTTTGAAGACATCAGGTAAGGAGAAAATCCTCTGAGCTTTTGGAAACCTTCCATTAAAGAAGTTTTAAATACCACCTAAAATGCCTGTATATTGTATGTGATATATTTTAGCAAACCCTCTCAAAGTAATAAGAGTAATTTAGATTTTTTTTTTTTTTAGTCATAGCCAATTTGTCACAAAGAGAAAGACAACTGAATTCATCATGAAGAAAATGAGAGATGAATAATAAGAAAAATGTTGGAAAACAGAAGAGAATCAAGAATGGAAAGAGAGTGGAAGAGTGGAAAGTGAAGTAAAAAGTAGCGAAAAAGTGAGAGAAATAGAAGAAGAGAAAAGCAGATGACGGAGGCATGAAGAAATGTATAGAAGAAGGAAGAGAAGCAGACTTAAAGTCTGTGTAAAGCATAAATGTGTTCTGAGTTTGACATACCACAGGAAAGTATGTTTTTAACCACCCTGCCAAATTTAAATGATTAAAAAAAATCGCCAAATATATGAAATTAGGCTTCAAAGTTGTGTAAAAATCAGCCTCTTTCTCTGCTGCCAAACGCTGTGGGCGTGCCCTCCGAGTTCGCTGAAACCCCGCCCCCCACCAAGTGTCACCTGTCAATCAAAGTCACCACCTCTACCCGAAACATGGACGCTATGTCAGAGCTTTCTGCTGCTAGCTCGGCAGCTAACTCAGCTGCCAGCTCGGCGGCTAACTCAGCTAACTGGCTAACATTGGACTGTAGTAGTAGTAGTGTGCGCTGAATGTATTTATACCTCTACAGCAGCAGGGGCGGGTTTATGCTAATTACATTTTCAGACCCGTCCACTAAATCCTGAACACAGAAATCTTGAAACACAGTTTGTGAAGCCTAGCTCCACAGTTCTTTTTGCTTTTTACACCTTCTTTAGACATACATTTATGACCTATTTAATGTGTTTAGAAGAAAAAGTCTCAATTCACTTTACACGGTCTTTAAGAACAAGGAAAGAGTCAAAATTAAGGAAAGATGAGGGAGGAGGAGACAGAAAGGTCAGAGACAGAAAGCTCCAACAAGGGAGAGGTTGTACAGAGGGAGACAGATAAGAGTTTGAAGAGGGAGAGGAGAGGGGAGGGTGTGAAAAAAAGAAGAAAAAAAAGGTCATGAAAGAGAAAGATACAAGAACAAAAGAAATGAAGGGATCAGAACAAAAAAAAGACTGAGAGGATGAAGATGAGGAGATTGAACAGAGGAAGGAGCCCAGGACTGTGACGAGGACACTCGAGTCATTCAGCGAATTAGAAACGGTGGAGTAAAAAAAAGAAGGAAAAAACACACACCCACACACACACACACACAGCCAAAGCGAGCACAGGCTTTAATGTGGGGCAGGTGTAATGCCATAATCTGTAATATACACTCCAGTTATAGTGAGGCAGAGGTGAAATGGAGGGAACCAGCAGTGAACAGGGGTTAAAAATAATTCTCAGTTTTCTTGTGTGACCTTTCTCACGCACAAAAAAGGCAAATTCACCCAGGAGGTGCTGAGAAGGAAACTCAAACACTGAGAACTATTTACTAACACTGTTTGACATCCTGAGGTTGAGGTTGGTGTGTGTGTGTGTGTGCGTGTGCATGTGTGTGTGTGTGTTTGTATGTGAAGTCGAGAAGCTTTCTGAAGTGTCGGCAGCCTCAAGGGGGGGGGGGGGGGGAGATTAGCTAATCCTTACTGATGCTCACCCAACTCCAAAGCAAAAATCCTGAAAGGACTGAACTTTGTGGCTTTTCAAAATCTGTGTGGCTGCAGAACAAGCTGACGACTCATTTTTTGACAAAATTTGAGAGAAATGGCTTAAAATTCATGTGAGGCGCATGGAGCTTAATGGGCAGCGCGAGGTCTAATTAGAGGGTATTTGTAGGTGTCCCAAAGCTACATTTAATGACTTGTAGGAGCTTTTAATATTAATAACCAGCTCTATTAGACAGAAAATATGACTAATATGAGGCAGAATAGGTCAAAATAAATCAGGAATTAGTATTAAAGTATTGTTAAGAAACATAAAAAGGTACAAGTGTATTAGTAGAGCACTTTTTATATTATATATTATCTATTAATTTGCATATATTCTGCAATAAGTGAAGACTGGATATGTAGCATAGTAAAATATAAAATCAGTAAGATGTTTTTAGACTTTTAAAACCTTCAAAATGAAGTTTCAGATGATGAGGCAGCCTGGATAAACAGAAGTGTAACAATAGGCTCAGCTGATTAGATGGTTTATTGTGAAGCGGGCGTGTGAGTTTGGTTTTGGGTGCAGCTTTTGTTCTTCAGAGAGACACACACACACACACACACACACACACACACACACACACAAATGGGAGCACACGTGATTTAAATCTCAGTCCCATGCTGCGGTCTAACCTGAGGCCCTGCCCCGAGGCTCTGTACGAAAGTTACGCCCCCGGGCTGCAGAGAGGACACACACAAAATCACATTACAGTACAGTACCAGTACAAGTACGACCACCACACACACACACGCATGCACACAAAAAACAGCTTATCCACGAGAGAAATGGTTAACATAGAAAGCATATAAAGCCATTTTAACCACATAAACATCCTTAATGATTGAATGAAAATTAATTATTTTGTGGATTTTGGCTGTCATAAATTTTAAAAAGGAACTTGGATCAATTAGAGGTTGAAAATGGCAGACTTTGGTGCTCTTTTTTGTAATATGGTGCAGCTGGTTTATAGTGGTCAGGGTTTATCTTGTTGTTTTTACCTTTACTTTGTTGAAGGAGAGAGTCAGTTAGCACCCATAAATGAAAAGTGGGGCTCCTCTCAGGTCAGCACGACCGCAGCTTAAGAGGCAGATTTGAACTCCAGGGAAATACAGTCAGTCATTTACATAACGACCTTAATCAACTCTCATTTTACATAACAAGCTTTAATCAAGCTTGAGGACAGAGAGAGAGAGCGAGAGAGAGCGAGAGAGAGCAAGAGATGGTTTTTTGTGTTTACAGTGTGTGTGTGTGTGTGTGTGTGTGTGTGTGTGTGTGTGTGTGTGTGTGTGTGACGACATGTTGTAGAGATACCATGTCAGACAAGTGGAGACATAGGATGGAGGTGATCGAGGGTCTGCTGATGTCCTAGTCCTACCAGCTGTTGTGTAACCATAGCAACGGCATGATAGAAGCGCACGTGTGTATGTGTACTTGCCTCTTCTGCTGCCCTGCTCTGATGTGATGCCCTCTGCTGCCGCATATGGGTCCTCCTTGAACCTGTGAAAAAAGCTGCAGGGGTTAGAGACACACACATACACACTCTCTTCTCGTCACGCCACTGAGTCATCACCCTCATCCCAACTGACAGGCACTCGAACGCCTTGCCTCCTTCGTGTCTCCTGTCTTTGTTTGACGAGGATGAGGACTCAGCAGGAGACTGGACATCAGTATGAAAAAATCCCCCCCTTGATTTAAGATGAGAGTTGCCACAATGCATTAACATGGTGGCAAATCAGAGACACAGAAGATTAAACTAAAAAAGTGACCAATAGAAGAAACTTGGTCCAATAGCTCCACTCTTGCACTCTTATAAAACTATCGGACTGATGGTAGTTAAAAGTTTTCTGTGCTGATTTTGGTTCAAGATTGTTTAATTGGAAGAAATTATTTATATTTTATGCATTAATCCATTATTGCAGAACGTCTGCAGCATGTATTTACGGTACTTACTCCTCTTATTGATAAAGTGAATAAAAGTAGCAGCAGATTGATGTTGGTTCAGAAATATCTAAGACCAAATTACAATCAAAATACAATACCTGGCCTTGTGCTGTTTCATTTGAATGAACCTCCCACCTGTATGCGCCTTTCCTCCCACCTGTACTGGTAACCAAACTATCACATAGATAGTCAAAGCAAGTTCAAAGTCCAAATACCAAACCGTCTCACTGCTGCTTGCTCTGGTCGTTGCGCTGCCACAAAAAAACGGCCCTACATGTTTTGATGCTCCTTAACCTCCAGTAATACCCAGGCAAGATGCAACATGTGAAATGTTGTTTGAGTGGTATTCATCAAACTGTTGCAAAGACTGGGGGCTTATTTTGAAGTATATAAGCAAAAATGATGGCTGATAACACCAGACTACTGCATTCATGAATTAACTGAAGCTGCTTAATTTAAAAACAGCATATGAAAAATCCAATAGAAAAGCATGTTAACAGTTACATCGTCAGTCTATGTGGATTATTGGAGAAAGCAGCGATATTCTGGAAAGAAGAGCCCAAGAACTGTGACTGAAGCTTGAGGAGGGCTTTCTAAGCTCGAGATTCGAAAGAAAAAGCTCTGCAGAGGAATCGATTTGACGATGTCTCTCTGGTAATAATGGGGTTTATTTGTTGGATATTTAATTTGATGGTTTAAGTGAAAAATGTGTAAAGTGAAGGTCTTTTCTGTGTCTTAGTGCCCGACCTTGTAGCTGCAGAATGTATCCGGACGAGAAGGTTGTTTTTTTAATAAGGTGAAACTATAGTTCATCCAGGAGAAAGTGGATGTGCAAAACATGACGACAACAACCACCTCCACCCCCAGAGAGTTTAATGAATGTGTCATCTGTGAAATCACATGTGGAGCAGCTGCTGGATTTTAAATTCGGGGACTCTCCTTAGAGAAATTCCAGCTGGGGATGGTCGACTGGTTAAATGCAGCCCCACAGGACACAGACTGCATTCCCAGCCTCTTAATACTGAACACTTCCTGTTAGTAGAAATATTAACAGATGGATAGCAGATTTCACCTGCTAATCCTATTCAAAGCCTCTGGTGGTGTTGGTATTTTTATTAAGGGCACTGTTTTTGGACAGTTTTGTGTTTATAAAATTGTAGATAAATCATTCTCTGCTTTCATTTTGAACACCGGGTGCCACAATATTCCTTTATTATTATTTATTTTTTATTTATCTCCAGGAATCTCAGCATGGGGACAGAATGCAGATCTATTTTTAGCCATTTATTGGCACTGATGTACTCGGATGATAGAGATGGTGTCTATATTTGTGGTGATATGAATAGTCATATTACAGACTTGAAAGATTATGTTTTGAGTAGACGACATTTTGTTCTGGACATGGGTGGAAATAAACATGAGGAGGCCTTCTAAAGTCTAAATGCTGTGTACTGAACAGGAGGTTGAATGCAGAATTTGATGATTTAACTTCTATTTTTTATAAAAGGAGCAAAGCTGTTATAGACCTAAAAACATGTCTTGAAATTAAAGTTTATATAAAGTTTATGATCTTGTAGAAATGGTTGGATAGTAATTCAGAAACTTGCACCAAAAACATTTAAATAAATAATCTTTATCTTCCTTTGAGATACATGCACGTTTTAATTTCAATATTGTTAATAATAAAAAAAACATTATCTTACATGCTGTCCGTCTTCTGTGCATCCCACTCTCGTCTCCACTGGCCGGTGGCATTACGATGGCGTGCTAGTCTCTCCTCGTCAATCTGCTCACGCTCCTTCTTCCAGCGCAGGTACTCCGCTCTCTCCCGGCCGGTCATGGACATTGTCATGTCCATGGAGCCTTTTGGACCAGGCCTTCGACTCTATAGGATTACATTTGAGGGTTTCAGAGAAACAGAGATAGCGTAAATTTTTTTTGTTTTGTTTTTTTAAGAGAGGCATTACTCACAGTCCACTCTTTCTCCAGTTCAGTTCCCGTCTTTACGTTGTCGAAGTCCAGGCCTCCCCAGTTTCGTACGTGTCTCCTGCTGCCCTCTTTGCGGTCTATATCCGGGGCTGGACCGGAGCGTCTCGGGTCGTCCAGGAAGTTACGGATAGGCTTGTCTCCATCCGGCTAAGAGACAAATTCTACATGTAGTCACTGCTCGATAATGAAAGCTCTTTCATTTCATTTTGACTACAACTTTATAGGATTAAGATGTTGAAGACTAATTAAAGATGAGCTGCTAAGAGTTTGCTATATAATTGTTAAAAAGGCTGCACAGGAGGACACTAGAAATAAAACTGGGATGTTTTAAGTTGATCAATAAAGCGAAACATGAGAGTGTGTTAAAAACGATCAGAGGGAGGACTCTATGTCATCTCTCTGGGTTTAGGAGGAGAAATCCAAAGCAAAATCTATTGATTCATCTTCAAAAATCAGTGACTTTCATACCCGCTGTCCTCTCTCATACTCTGCTATTTTCTCCATTTCTTCATTCATCTTTTCAATGTTCTGTCGCCTCTTCTCCTCCCATTCCTGGCCCCAAAAAAATAAAAACACACAGTTGCATCATTAGTGACAAAACATTCTAACGTACATTAAATTTTGATTAACTACAGTAATTTGTCTACATTCACCTTGGATTTTCTGTCCATTGCACCTGGGGTCCCTCCTCCGTCTCCTCCTCCTACTCCTACTCCTCCTCCACCTCCCCCTACTCCTCCTCCTCTGCCTCTCCTTCCTCCTCTTCGTCCCTGTCCTCCTGAATCTCCAGTCTCTCCATCTCTGGGTGTCCTGGGTTCTCGGTCTCTCCTGTCCTGACGTTCTCCTCCTCCTCCTCCTCCTCTTCCTCCTCTCTGCCCTCCTCGACCCACTCGTCCAGATCCTGACCTCCTAGGTGGGCTGTGGCCATCGCTCAGCCCTCTGTGGCCCTCGCCTGGACCTCTATGGCCCTCGCTCGGACCTCTGTGGCCCTCGCCCGGACCTCTGTGGCCCTCGCCCGGACCTCTGTGGCCCTCGCCCGGACCTCTGTGGCCTTCGCCC
This sequence comes from Scomber japonicus, assembly GCF_027409825.1. Taxonomy (NCBI): domain Eukaryota; kingdom Metazoa; phylum Chordata; class Actinopteri; order Scombriformes; family Scombridae; genus Scomber; species Scomber japonicus. The sequence goes on from NC_070583.1 coordinate 16,923,670, forward strand.
GGACCTCTGTGGCCCTCACTTGGACCTCTGTGGCCCTCGACTGGACCTCTGTGGCCCTCACTTGGACCTCTGTGGCCCTCGACTGGACCTCTGTGGCCCTCACCCGGCCCTCTGTGGCCCTCACCTGGTCCTCTGTGCCCTTCACTCTCCTCCGATGTCTTCCGGCCACGAGGTGTACCAGGTTTCCAATCGTTCACGACTCTCTTATCCTGCACACACACACACAGTATTTTCAGTATGAACCTTAAATCTAAACCATATTTATTGACTTATTAGTCATAAATTGATATTATATTGATATTTTATAGATATCATCTCATAATATAGTGATATGGAATAAGTGTTGTCTTTTCCTGCTGTTAAAGACTGCATTACAGTAAAAATGTAATTTTCTGAGCTTAACAGAGTGCTCTATTTTCTGCCTTTATCCGCTTAGCTATTATATCTTCAGGGTTGGGAGATGGGAGATGATTCAGATTCAGCTTTATTTATCCCTGAGGGGCAATTCAGTTTCTACAGGCCCCACCTCACATAAACAAACAGCAATTCAACAACATTCATTCCTACACAATAACATCAGAGGAGGCGATAAATGACCAGCTTTTTTTGGAGGACCCGACGCTCCCAGAGAGTTTAGATCAGTCAACTTTACTCCAATCATTTTTGAACAGACTTTGACCACACTGCCAAGACAATTATTGTCTTTCACAGAGAACACTGCCCTGTGGAGAACCTGTGTTTGAAACCACTATGTTTGACCTGGCACAATTAACTAAAACCTGTTGTGGTCTGTTTGTTAAAAAGTTTAAAAGATCAAAGATAGGAGCTGGTGGGATAAGTTAAAATAAGAAGCCTCTCGATCAGGATGTGAGGTTGCAGCTTATTAAAAGCTGAAGAGAAATCGACAAATAAAAGTCTGAGCTTTGGGTTTTTCCAGGTGTTTCAAAGCTTTGTCCAGAATAAAAAGTTTGGCATCTTCTATTCCCTTATTTATTTGGTAGGCAAACTGAAGCGAGTCGAGTTTGCCCTCCACAAGGGAGAGCACCTCCTCTTTAAAAATGTTCTCAAAATTTTTCATTACGAGGGAGGTGAGTGCTACCGGTCTAAATTCATTCAAATCACTAGGATTTTTAGTCTTTGGAATAGGAATTAAAATAGTCACACAGTACTGGTACTCGATCACAGAATTGGTTGTTGCTCTACACTCCATTAGTCAGTACCAAAAAAGGAAAAATGTCCTCTTAATAATGCACACCTTATACATAGAACAATTAACAGTCAATACAGCTGTTCAAAAGCCTTATCTCAGACTTTGTTTTGTAAATGTTTTTAACTTCACCATACCTTAACTGTGTGTGTTGTTTTATACACACACACACACACACACACACACACACACACACACAACTGATTTGAACATTACATCCTATTCTAGAAATCATGTTTGACTTGTAATAATAAAGTGTTAACAGCTGGTGACTTCTAACCAGTCTATGCTTCTAACGATCTGTGGGGGGGATATATCATAGTTTCCTGCCCTGAATAACACCTGAAACAGATTCAGTCTCTTCAATCTGGAGAATTGGTGCCATATAAAAAGGTACAAAGGACTAATCAGGGCTATGGATTATGCAAAACTACGACATGAAGAACTCAGAGAGAGTGAGTGAGTATTAGAGGGAGAGACGAAAAGCAGCTCTAATGCAAGGATCAGTAGACTGTTGTCAAGCTTTTAGAAAAGGTTTAACAGATTAATGAACTGAATTCAACCTTTTGACCCTGAATCGATATCCACTCAGACAGGTACGCATTCAGAGCCGACGCCACCCTGCTGCCTTTTAGACTCGTCTATCTTTGCTCTGTAACCTTCGCAGGTTGATCAGCAGGGCGTCTGCAGCCATCGTCGCTCACTTTTGAGGCAATCAGCAGGAGCTGACGGCACATTTACGCCGCCGTCTCTCTCGGACATGATCAGCACTAACTTCAGCGGCCTGCAGGAGGCTGATTAGAAACACGCAACAAATTTAAAGTGGTACTGTTATAGTTTGACTGAATCGCAGTTAAAAGTTGAGGACACTACTGAGCTTTTCATCTTTTTGTTCTATTTAACCACATTACTATCATTTAATCTTACATTTATACAATTAAAAGCATACTGCTGCTGATTTGGAGGATTTTTAACTTTGATACAATTTCACAAAAAAACAATTTTATGTTTGCATACCGCATAGTAACCGATAACAGACACAGTAAACTGAATACTGAACATACAGAGTCACATAAAACAGATTACAGAGCTCGTTTCCCAGGATGTTTGTGTGCTTTGTTACTTCGTTACGTTTCTATAAACAGGTACAATCATCGCTGCTCTGTTTTTAAAGACAGCTGCCAGAAAAGTTTGCCTAATCAAATCTTTACGCAGCAGAAACAGGACTGCATGGATGGATAACCAACATAAATACATGCACTAATACAAAAACATTGTACAGATCAGACAACAGGTCTTACAATAAAAAAAAAGGACAAACTTTGCATTGTTTTTATTTCTTTCCTGTTCTTTTTTAAACATTGTTTTATGCTCCTTTTATGTGAACTACTTAGTGTATGTCATTGTCTTTGTTTGTAAAGCACTTTGAGCTGCATTTTTTGTACGAAGGGTGCTATACAAATAACCGTATCATTATTACCATTATTACTGTTGTCATTAAAATGACAGACAGCAGTGCACACTCAGGCCTGCTGTTAAGGTGGCTATAACTGCAAGAATCAGGCCTTTTCCCCCCAAAGCCAGCCTTTTTGCACCTCAGTGCTCTGTACCAGCACCCAGAGGGGAATTAGAGTAAGGTGATGATTGAGTCGGTGAGTATATTGTATTTATCCCTATTAAATAAACCACAATAACAATAATAATAATGATTGTGATTGTAATGTGTCCAACTGTTTTATTGTTTAGTTCTGCAGGGTTGGGTGTGAGGATACAAATGATCCTGACAGCAGTGTTGGTTGACTCAGTTGGTAACAGATAAAATGTTAAAGAAGCAGGTGGAACAGTTCAGTATATGATGGGCTGAATAATGCTCTGGTACAACAGTAGGAGGAGATGGGGGGTGACACAGAGTCCATTAACCTTGCAGATGACAGACAGTCTTTGGTGGCTCCTTTTTTTAAAAAGGTGTAATTAATGTGCCGATCAAAATTGAGTCTGTTGTCCAGCATCACTCTAAAATATTTGAAGGTGTCCATTATTTAAACTGTTTGGTTATTGATGATAATGGGGTGCTGAGATGAGGTGGGACCAATTATGATTTTCTTTGTCTTGTTGACGTTTAAGTGAAGATGGTTATCCTCACACTGCTCTGGATGAAATGTGAGACTGTTTAGTGATAGTCTGGGGCTTAGAGCATTTGAGGTAGGACACACTGGTGCAGTCACTGGTGTGGAGTGTGTAGAGGAATGGGTTCAACACAAATCGATGTAGAGCTCTATTGTTAGTGCAGGAGACCTCAGTGTGATCACCACAATGATTTAATCCTATGTCAGCAGTTTGATTGGTCTTTCATGCCATTTCAGTTGATGTATTTCTACACAGAGTGTGTTTAATCCCAGGGACTCTATTCAACTATTTAATTATTGTTTATTTCTCTGTATGTATATCAATATATATTTATTTCAGTTTTCCCAAATGTAACTGTAAGCCTCCATAACACAAGAAAATGGGCAGAGAACTGATGCAGGGCTTGATGAGTAGACAGGCAGGCGCGTGACTGGTAAACTGATCAAAGTAATGAGGATCTGTCAAAGTTTATAAGCTGCTTCCTCTGTCTGCAGGATCATCATATAACAGGTTAAGAGGTTATCACTTCCAGTCAAGCCTGTGTGAAACCCCATATGATGGATAGATCTGTCTCAGGAGTCTTAAAATGTATATTCACTGTCATTTGTCTTGTTTTAAGAGGATGAATGTGCATGTCTGTATGAGAAAAACTAAAGGGAGCATGATCTTAAAAAGTTTAGGTTACAACATTGTGTCTCTTACCCCTGTCTGTTTAGAGAGGTCGACTGTGACGGTGAAGTTTTCCTTCTCCGTCTTCCTCCTGTCTGTCTCTGGTTCGTGGCTGCGGGGCTTCCGTGGTGTTGTAATGGCGATGCCCTCCTGCTCCGCCTTCTTCTTGTCCTCCTCTATTTCCTGTTGGCATCAGTGGCAAAAAAGGCCATCGGTGAGATGGATGAAAATACAGCTGTGTCCAAACTCCATAGTTAATCTAAATCTAAGCAGGTTTGAAGTAATTAAGAATAACAGCTACTCACGGTTACAAAAATGTGCTTTAAGAACACCTTAAAAGAATCAAAAATTACATCCTTAAAATTGGGTTTTTTAATGTCTATTTTTGAGGTTTAAATGGCATTGTCACACTAAAGTTAAAGTTTCACTAACATGGATTAGTTCATGTAAAGTATATGTATACATTTAATATGTAGTATAGGATTGGGACTAGGGGTGGGGGATATTTCCGATTCTTAAATGCAGTGCAATTCGAACGTGGATGATTCACACACGTCCAAATTTCGATTATTTAAATTTGTATATAAAGTAATACAGACAGTTCTAAAATGCGGAACATCTCCGGGACACTATGGGGAGTGCACCAGGAGCGGACACGCCACACAGAGAAAACAAACAAGGCTGACCGCAGCTGTACACCCCACCATGAGATCCGACCAGCTCCTTCTAATTTAAAAACAGACGTGTGGAAACACTTTGGTTTCTAAAACGTTGACGGTGGAAGTGAACTGGACAAGAGCTACGTTATATGTAACGACGAGGGCTGTGTGAGTGCGTGTGCTTGTGTGTATGAGGAGGCTGGAGGAAAGAGGAGCAGTACACAGTTGGAGTTGCAGCTAAATCCTTGTTTGTTGGTTGTTTTGGTGTAGTTACAGCCAACAGTAAAAACTGTATAAATAATGGTTTTATAATTGAATCGTAGCCTCTGAATCGTAATTGTAATCGAATCGTGAGGTGCCCAAAGATTCCCACCCCTAACTGGGACACACCAAATAAGGTCAACACCATAATTTAAAAGATGGTGGATGTGTTGCTTTGCTGCATTGGAACCACAAACATAATCTACTACTAAACTGGATTTAATCTTAAATAGATTATATGGTAATAGCAGTAAAAAGTAATGACTATTCTTTTGAAGGTTGTAGAAAGAAACATGTACAATGTATGTATGTACATGTATGAGCACAGATCTAAAGCCTAAAAGATTCACTGATACAGAGTCCGCGCTTGGTGAGACTTACAACGTACAGCGACAGCTCTGATAACGAGTTTTGTGGACTGGAGTGAGCACACAGCTATACAGCTACACACTGTATCAAATATATAAAGTTAATGTGTTCTTTTAAAAGGTTTAATTGAAACTCATAGCTTAATCTGAACCCAGTCTGAGTTAATATACGGGTCCAGCTCAGTTAAGCAAATCATTATCGGACCATTAACCATTAACCCGACACACTGTTTCAGGTGCAATATGTTTGTAAAAGTAAATTGAAAAAGTTTTGGAATATAAACATGTGTTTTATTAAATTCATGAATCTGTCTGAGGTGCTTATTTTGGCTTGTAGATTGCAGGTAGACCCAAAAAAAAAGTGAGTCATAAAAAAATCTGTGATTACAATTAGCCGGGGTCAATAGATGGAAATGATCATTAGCATCTTTAATTGTGCTTAAAACTGTATATTTTGTGTATCTTGTGGACTAAAACTAGCATCTCCATACCTGATACCGCTTGACCAGAGCTTCATTCTTCTTCCTCAGAGCTTCAATTCGTCTGTCCAACTCCGCATCCTTCTCCTCCTTGGTTTTGAGATCCACCGCTGAAGACTGGCACAGAGAGGAAAATTAAATGAGGAGGAGTAGGCCTGTCTGTCCTAAATGACACCAACCTCCATATCATAATATAATGTACATTTTATCCTTGCATTTCCATTGAATGTATACTTAAGCAGTATTTGGGATCTTCCTGCCAGTATGTAACCGAACTGAACTATTCACAGGTTTTTCTTTTTCTCCATTTTACTCACCATTGCTGCCTCTGACTTGTCTTCATACACAGATGGCAGACTGTCTGTTCCTCCTGTAATTGTAGAAGGCAAAGAGGATGAAGAGGATGCTGTATAATAAGATATAAAAGGTTACCAAATTGCTTAATGTTATTTGATGTGGACATTTGAGCTTCACTTTGCAGAGCGATGACATGAATTTGCATGATTCAACAGCATTAAAGAGTAGTTTAGAAAGTCAATTACTGTCCAATTTTCGATTAACTGTCTTATCTTTTCTATGTTAAGTATTAAAGCAGATCTGTAAAATACATTTACATGCTTAGAGCACCATTTCCTCCATTTGTTGCTGTGATTGATTACATTAAGTGGTTTAACTACTAGTCTGACCAAGTAACATCATTTTTTGCTTTGGTAACATATAATGAACATTTACACACAACTAATTAACCCATATATTAACCCAAACAGTAATTAGGTGCAGTTTTCTCCTGTCCTACTGAACTTATCTATGTTAAGTATTAAAGCAGATCTGGAGGGGCTCTTTTATACTATTTACCTACTCCTACATCTACCTCCTGAAAACACCAAATATTTAGTGTTTAGAGCATAATTTCCTCCATATTCTGCTGTGATTGATTACATTAACTGGTTTACCTACTAATCCGAACCATTAACACATGATTCTTAACTTTGGTAACATTTAATAGGCATTTACACACAACTAATCAAATGAATAATTGATTGTATCAACCCATAGATGAACCAAAACAGTAATTAGGGTGCAGTTTTCTTCCTGTCCTGTCTGAAGGATCCACATTGGTGATGACCTCTCTTCAACTTTTATGACTTGATGACTGATCAAGACGAGGTTTAATCACAGGTGAGGTTACAGCCAGGTGTGAGTGTATGTATGTGAACCCACACAACAACAAATTGAATAAATCCTTGATGCGTTTCCAAAGCTTCTGTAAGCGTATTAGAGCTGCCAACAGGATGCAAATACAAAGTTAACCTGAACCACAGCAGCAATTAGGACACACACAAAAACACCCACAAAAGGCTGCTGGAGATATTTTACCGAATAAGAGCCTTGCAGTCCCTCTAATAAACTATTAAACTCAGCTTTCTGTTTGCATCTGATGTTAATGTAAAGCACACTGAGCCATGTCTGCTCATGATAGCTACAAAAAAGCGCCGACACAACCTGCGATGGAAACACAACACACCAGCGGACGACAAAAGCGACCACACGATAAAGTCATAATTTGCAAGCGTTTGAGGCACACTTTCGTTTAAAAAAACAAGAATACCTTATTTTCAGGTAGGTGTAACGAGTGGTAAGAGCAATGTTTGGGACTCGTTGCTCTTTGCCAATTCCTGCACCTCAATGTGCCCACATTATTTGGCTTTCCTGTTAGCAGTGGCTAACTTCCTGCCAAATAGGGAGCGCTCCTCGGTACTTAAAGCAACAGTCACATTAAAGGCTTTTTTTCCCTTTCTTTTTTTTTCTCTTATTGTGGTTTAATGCTACTCTAGTAGTGTTTGCGTAATTACACTACATATCTTACAGTTTGGGTGAATAACGACGTAGATAATCGAAATTAGTAGATGTTACATTAAGTTTTAAAAAATTGTTGTCCTCTATTTTTCCACCAGAGGGCGCCAACGGCTAGCGGACGGACTTGACCTCATAACCCCGCTGTAAAGAGGCCAAATCCTGCCGCCAAAATACATAGATACACATATACACAGACGCAGACACACACTAACACACACACACACACACACACACCCCGGCACGGCACACACTAACACACACACACACACACACACACACACACACACACACACACACACAAAGAGAGAGAGAGACACACACACACACAGACACACAGAAGCACAGAGAGACACACTAGCGTGCACACAGACACATACACACACAGACACACACACATACACACATGACAGAGTGTCCTGTGCAGCCCAGCTTCAGCGGACACAATCAAAACAAACAGCCACACTGTTGTTAGGCAGAACATTTAATGACCACCGCAGGATTTGTTTATCACTTGATAAGATCATGCAACCTGAACCGGGTTAGCTGTGCCATCATGTCACCAACGGATGTACAGAAGAGACCTGGTGCCAAGTTAAAGGTGTAGACAGGTGGAGAGGCACAGCAGACAGCAGCATCAGTTACACTGATAAGACTGGTGTATCGCACAGAAAGAAGCCAAGTTCCCTTTCATCATCATTATCATGAATTCAACACAACAAAATGGCACTTAACATGTGACTTAACATGACAAAAAAGAGCAGCATGTGACTCAGCATGTAGCCTAACATGATCTAACATCAAAAAACAAAGTCACATGATGTGATGTAACTTCCACTGTACTACATTTCAAAAGAAAACATTGCACTTTTTACTCCACTACTTCTATTTTACAGCTTTAGTTCCCTTTTTTTTAAGCTTAGTTTGACCTTTACACAACACACTGAAGAAAAAACATGGGGTTCCCACCCATTTTGGCTTGTTGCCTCAATTACATCAGAGAGATTCCCCTCTAAATTTCCCTTCACGTGGTTTCAAATAAATACATGTTTGAGGTAAATTTCTCATTTCACAAACACACAAAGAAACATGAGTCCAAACTTATGTAGCAGAACTATCTTTTATCTCATGTAACTCTAATCAAACTAGCTCTACATGGACAGCAACTATTTTAAAAAATGCTGTTTTTGCACTGGCTGATCAGTATTAACAATGCACTTTGTAAAAATGCATTTAATATATTGGTCACAGTCTGATTTTCTGCTAAATGAATACTTTTACTTTAGTACTTTAAGTATATTTAGCTGCTAATACTGCTATAGTAGGATTTCAAATGCAGGTTTTCACTTGTAATTAATTTTTACATTGTGATATTAATGTTTTACTTATTAACTTGGTAGCAGTGATGTGCAAAGAAATGCAACAGTGCACCAGAAAAGTCAAGAAGAGTGCAAGCAATTGAAATCAGATGGAAAATGTATTTTTAAATGGATGTCTTATGAGGAAGGAAATGCATTCAACACGTATTTGGGGGCCTCAAGGACTCATACAATGCATCTTGATGTGTAACACTGACTGTAAAACAGAACTTTAGCTTATATACAAGAAAACTGCACAGTACAGCTTTAAGATAACAACAAGCATAATGTAGCTGTAAGCTCACATTACATCACAGAGCCTAATGTGAGCACGACATAACATAGCATCAATCAAACCTTATTTATATTGCACCTTTCATACAGCTTAATGTAGTTCAAAGTGCTCCATTAATTGACAGGCTGATAATAAAGCAGAATAAGTGACAACATAAAGAAAAAGAGCAAAAAACAATAGAGAAAATAAGAATGATACAAACTGTAAAAAGAAGATAGATCACGTTACATAACATATGTAACGTGATGTGATGTGTGAGATAGCGTGACATGATCTGAGGTATCATCACTTCATCAGCATCACCTGATGGGAGGTGTTGAAGGGAAGTGCGATAACATGACATGTGGTATTTATGGCATTGTTAAATGATCGCATGATTCACAGCCGCAGTAGCCTACATATGAAGATTATAACAGCACATTAATTAATATATAAAGTTTGGCTCAATTTTGTGTGTTTTGTCATTATTTTATAACTTAGCAACACTTTGTTAGATTATATTAAGGGTATATTTTTAAATGAGTGTCTCAGTCAACAAATAAATCAGCTTGTTAAAAAAAACTCTTTACATAAGCATTCGTGTTGTTGGGCTCCTGATTTATTAATTGTGACTCATTATGTCACCCTATGACATGGGTCAGCTGAGATCCATGTACGCTGGATTAACCATAGTTTAATTATCCTGCAAGTCCAACATGCCAGTCTGAAATGGCAGCCCGGTGCAGAGTTGTGGATCCCCTTTCACAGGCATGGATGGATACAGGCGGGTGGTTGAGGGAGAGGTGGAGGGAGGGGGTGGAAGGACTCAGTGATGAGCTCATTGTTGTGAGAGCCAAACAACAGCCTCTCCAGGGATAACATGAGAACCCCCTGAGGCTCTGATCACGGACAGATGAAAGTGACAATGGTTTTCTCTTGTTAATATAAACAGAGCACACTGTCTGTGTCTCTCTGAGCAGAGTTTACAGCTGAAGTATCCACGTGTTTTTGGAAAAGTCACTAACTAACCCTCCCAAGAAATATGGGAAATACCTGACATTAGCCTCTGCCTCAGCTTGAGAAAACTCACTCTTTATTCTGCCTTTTTTTTCTTCTTTGTAAAACTTCCTGTGTTATACATAATTGCTCAATATGTTATAATTTTCTCTGTTATTTCCCACTGTATTTCTATAATTTTTGCTTTCTAGTTGTAATCTGTACACACAACATCTGCTACGCGTGTGTTTTTTTCCATTTTATCCCTGTTAAAGGGCTTTTTAGTTCTGTTTTTCCTCATTCGAGTCGAGGTTATAAAGATAGAGCATGTTGTACAGATTGTACAGATTGTAGAATCCTCCCTGTGGCAACTTTGTGATTTGTGTTCTTAATAATAAAAATTAAAAAAACTTGACTCGACTCCATGGAAACTGAAAACCTATGGACTTTGATCCTTTGGATATTCATCTACTGGAGTCCAAAAAAGACGATCCAAAGATGATGCATGAATTTTGTAAATCTAAAGAAGGATTAATTGGATCCTCATAATGAAATTGATATAATCTAAGATATAAACAGTATATCATACATTGTATTTCAGTAGTTATATTTCAAGTGTAAAAACATGTCAGGAAGTTGTCAAGGGGGTCATCCAGGCATCAGGATGTGGTAATTACTCGAAATCATCTGCTGAGTCAGTTTGTTTGTTAGTGCTTTAAACATGCAATCTATGTTCAAATCACACCCCACCATCATATGACATGACCATGTGATAGACACATGCTTTCAGTTTCATGTTCATAGGTGTTTTCATGTAAACACTGACATTTAACTAAAACCCAGATCAGGTCATTTTAAGTAATCCTGGAGGGAGTTCAAGGTTCTAGTTGTGTCAAGATAAGAAAAACTGAAACTTTATCATACATGAAGTCCAAAAGTTACATAATTACTTGCATCGCAGTTAAATAGGTTGATATGGTTAGCTATGATCAGCTGAGAGACTTGGGCAGGATATCGTTTAAAAAATGATGATACCAGTACCAAACCAAGTAGTGTGGATAAGGGTAATATGGGACATTGACTAATGTGGGACAACTAAGCTCCAGTGCATTTATCTCTTTTTCTATTCAATTATTTTAAAGCTAACTAGCATAAGCGTACTGTGTAAGTTATATTGTTTAAAATTATACGTGAACATATAGTAGCTTTTTAACCTAAAAATTATAGGTATGCACATTTCAGAACGTTTTGGCAGATAAGGTTTCTTTGTATAAATCAAAGTATTTCCAAGCCTAAAAAATAGTGCACCAGATTACAAATTCTGAAACAATTTGGCACAAGGAATATTAATATAAGTGCCATGTTCCTTTTGAGTACAATATGCAAAAATTGTCTTCTGATTTAACAAGTAAACATCTCAGGGATTTCATAATGATATAAGGTGTTGACATAATGTATTGGATTCATATGTAAATAAGGTAAACAAGTTAGAATTGCAATTATTATATTACCCTATATCCTATCCTTAATGTGATACCGAAACCAACTAAGTATTTCATTAGATACCCATTTCACATTTTTGCGTACAATGAAATAAAGTATCTCCATTGGTAGCCTACATACAGTAAAGTGGACACATTACAGTCTGTATAAATAAAACAAAATAAAACAATAAATAGTATAAAAGCAGAGTTAGTACATGTAGCTACTCAGTAGGGCTGGGTATCGTAAAAAAAATAACAATATCATTACCAATCGAGGTCCCCTTAAAGCGATACCGATACCAAATGAGCACTCCATTCGATACCTATTACCAGTGTTGGGGAAGTTACTCTTTACTTAAATGTAATGTATTACACATTACTCGTTACGTTTTAATAAAGTAATGGGTTACATGACTTAATCACTACCTGCGGAAATTAATTACACTACATTACTTTTGCGTTGCTCCTTAGCAAAGCTGGTGATGTGTAAAAATAATATATCAACAGATAAAATAATATGAGTCTTGACCATCATAACACCTTGTACAAATAATTACTACCTCAAAATGATATATAGACAACCTGTTTCTCCTTGGAGTCAGCACAAAACTAGCCAAACTGAAGAGGCCACAGGCACACTAGATGGCGTCTCCATCCTGACATAACAACCAGTCCAAATAGCTCACCAACGTTTTCCTGTGTGATTACGGAATTGTTATATAATATAATTGTTCACTATTATATTATATATTATATTATATAGTCCGGTCACTAATATCAATCCTTTGCTGAGTTTGTTGCTTGGTTGGAGTCTGCATACACTCAGCTTAAGCGTAACCATTGGTCCATAAGTGTTTGGCTATTAGCTTTGTGTTAGCATAAGAGGTCAGGCAGTGAAAAGCACCTTTCAAATGCCATATTTGTTTGTTCTGTAACTGTATTGTCATTACTGACTGACACTGTAACCCTTCATATTACTTTGTTACAGATAAATGTAATGTGATTACAGTAGCGCATTACATTGTAACACGTTACACTTAACACTGCCCATTACACATTTTGTGCACTTGCTTTTATCCAGTGTAACAGGCGTGTAGTGTAGCCACACTTCAGAGCGTTTAGGTGGCATCTTGGCTGCTGAACTACTAAACGTGCTAACTCAAATTCATCACGACTTCACCACCACAGACTGGGTGGTAGCTGCTGTGGCAGTGGGCCAATCACATATCACAGTAAAATGAAGAACTCTTGCTGTTGATTGACTGTGAGGAAGTCTATTCAAATAGTCATATTTTCTAGCTCTGTGTGCAAAAAGGATTGATTTCAGGAGACGTTTTGATATTACTTGGTATCGATTTATTTTGTTCGATACCTTAAAGGTATCAAGTACCAATACCCAGCCCTACACATATGGTCTGACTTTCATCAGACCATATGTGTATTGTGTGAGTATATCCCCAATTCCAGTGTCCATTTTCCCATCCATCCCATCTTTCCCGGCGTTGTGTAGGAGAAATAAATCCATGTGTGAACAGGAGTGATGTGCTGCAGATGCACATTCCTCTACACTGTGTTGACTCAGGTTTATCATAACAGGGATTTGGTGGGCTGTCAGAGGCTGAGCAGTACACACACACACACACACACACACACACACACATATACACAGGGTCCATCTGTCCAGCTCCCTGTTTGAGGTGAAACTGATGAGGTAATGCTGCTGCTCATCGGTATTGTCTAAGTAGTAGCTTATCTCTCTCCTTCTTCATAAACCTGTCCATCACATTGCTCTGATGTCTTCCTCCATACACAATAATGGATTTATTTATTGATTTATTTTCATCAATTTCTATCAATCTCTTTTTATCTTTCTCTATCTCTATCTCTACCTCTATCTCTATCTCTATCCCTATCTCTATCTCTGTAAAGAAGCACTGAATTGACATTTGACCTGATGTGTTAGATTTTCTTTAAATTTACAATTAGGGAGATAAAATTCACTTTTCCTTCAATAATTAAATTAAAAATCTATAAAACCAGTCAGCCATGTATGAGTGTTTTCATTGTGTGGTCAGATGTTTATGTCTTCAATCAGGCTGTGCTCTAAATATTGGGCCATTCTGTTTTGAAATTCAGTATAACATAGCATTTTATATCATATTTTTCCTTCTTATTGAACAAAATATACACAACAATATAACAACCAGTCATTCCAGTTCATCGAAGAACATTAAAAAAGAGATATAGATATAAAGAAAACATAATAGTTGCAATAGATAGAAAAAAATGACTTCCTCTGAGTAGATTTTGACTACTTGTATTAAAAACAAAAACAATTTAAAGACTCAAAATACTTAAATACTTCATATATATCAAGAAAAATCTATATAGTGTTTGTACTAATAGCTTTCATGTTTATCTACAATAAGATTGTCATATGAGGCTGTCACACCTGTCTGCTGGTCCAGTCATCAACAGTAGAGGCCGCTAAGTGTTAATGACTGTTTGATTAACTGTGTTGGCATCCAAATGGATTCATGTCAGACAACTTCTCTGACATGAAATAGGGATATCAGTGCAGCAGTGCCAGGGTAATCAATATTTTTCATTCATTCAGTAGTCAATCAATAAAAAATATGTGAAAAGGGACTAAGTGGGAGGTTAACAGCTGCGAATTAGACTGTAAAATTAGTCTTTTTATGATGTTTAGGTGGTTACAGTGACACACACGTTGTTTCAGTTTATCTTTGTGGATTTATAGTCTGAACTTTGTACCTTGAATTCTTGGTGAGGTTTTATTGCTTCGCTGCTCTGTGACACTTTTCAACCACAGGAAGCCAAGCTGCAACAAAAAAAAGAGAGAATAATGTTAATAATGAGAGGGTTTGGCATACCTGAATTTAATGTGACATCCTTTTTTTATTACAGCTTCAATTAGAGATTTAAACTGATGAACGTGACATTTACAGCTTAACTAAATGCTAGCTGAGGTATAAATTTGAATAAACTAACTCTACAGTCAATCATCACTATAAGGCAAACAGCTATATCAACAATATGACCACAATGTTTACAGGAAAATGTTTTATTTTTGGGAAACCGATGACTATCTGTGATCAACTGTGACCATCCTCAACAAGAGCCTCTTTAAATAGGCCTCCACCCTCCACCCACACACTCACACACTACCTTTTTTTATCATTACTATCATTATAAGGCTGCCACCAAACCCATCACTTCCTTTAATGTACATGTATCTCTTCATGGTTAAGTGCTGCTGTGTAATACAAGTTACAGTGATGGTTATGATTTTATCTTACTTTTACTGTATCATTTTTGTTAATTGTTGTGTATTATGTAAGTTGTCTCATATGTCTTATGGGACTCTAGACCACAGTATCTTTTAGAATAGATTTAAAACTTCTTTTACTTGTTTTTAAAGCTCTAAATGAACAGATCATCTGAGTTTTTAAATATACACCATTATGACACACAAAGAAACAGGTAGCAAAGTGTTTTTAAATTATGCTCCAAAATTATGGAATAACTTACCTATAGTTATGTGAGATATGGGCTCTGTGGATATTATTTTAATCTGGATTTCAATAAGTGTCATTTCAAAAACATTTTTACTAAATGGAGGATTAAGCTGTAAAAAGTCATATCAAAGAAATTTTAGCTTTTTTTAAAAAAGATCTCTGGCTGCTATAATAGCACCAAGCACCAAGGATCTCTATCATCCCATCAGCACCCAGCTAACATTACAACGAACATCTGATAAGGTAACAGTAAGCTTTTGGGCTTCCCCCATAGTCAATTCAGATAGCTTTACCTCTATGTGTTAACAGGTATCTGTGCAGCTCTAACATTACTCGATGATAGAGAGAGGGAGGGGGGGGGGGGGGTTCAATCTCTCCCACCTCCTCTGGTGCCTCTTTAGCAGATAATTATCACAATTATAACAGCAGGAGTTAATTTGTTAGATGCAAGTGACACAAGAAAGATAGAGAGAAAGAAAGAGAGAGAGAGAGAGAGAGAGAGAGAGAGAGTGTGTGTGTGTGTGGGGGGGGTGATAAACAAATGAAGACACCAAAGGAATGACAGATTAAGGGAGATTGAGATAAGATTAAACAAAAAGGTTTGAATAACAGGATAATTCAAAAGCACACAGAGTTGAAAGATTGAGGAAATATAATGCATCAAATAACAAAGGTATAGGATGGAGAGAGAGAGAGAGACAGAGAGAGAGAGAGTTGACGGGACAGGAAGAAGGTTGGAAAGACGAGAGCAAATAAAGGCAGAAGAGGAAGAAGAACATGTGAAATGTAGAGAGTAAAGCCGAAAGAATAAAAAAAATAGAGGTTCAAAAAGAAGGAAATTTAGGAGGATAGATTTTGAGAAATGAGGAAAATGAGGAAATAATTTGACCTCTGTGCCTCGGGGGCAGATGATGGGAGGAGGTAGTGGGTGAGGGTGATGTCATTGTAGCAACCCAAACACTGGCTCGGCTTTCAGTGGTAGCAGGGGAGGGGGGATGGGGCACACGCTGAGGCCTTATGTTTTGGTTACGGCAGGATAAACATCACAAACACTTGATGTGGATACCACCGACCTGTCAGAGGACCCGACCTTCGTTTTCAGCCTCTCGTCACGTCCCCCACCTGCTGCCACATGTCCTCAGCTATGGTAACAGAGAGAGGGATGAAATGGAGAGAGAGAGAGAGAGAGAGAGAGAGAGAGAGAAAGAGAGGCAGAGTGTGAGGTGATGGAGTCAGTCAGCTTTGAATTATAGCAGAAGGAAGAGATTAATGATAATAATAAACTTTTTTTCTATAGCACCTTTCCAGACTAAAGCTACCAGGTGCCTCACATAATACAATATACACCATTTAACTCTTACATACTGTTCAGGGGTCAAAATTTACATTTAAGAGTCATAAAGACACCTTATACACATTTTCCCTAATGTGACCCTGGCCTGAATATAAAAAAATGGAAATATAATGCATCATTTATTTCATATTCTAACTTAGAATTAGTCTCTACACCAATTCACATTCATCAATTATCCATCAGTCATTATTAAATGTTTAATTAATCACAATCACTATTTTATGGTCCAGTAGAACATTTTAAAGAATATGATGAATATAACATGCTTGAATGCTGATTTTTTTTTTTTTTAAATAGATACAAGTCATATTTGTACATTTGCATATATAAAAATGTGTATCGGCTGAATAAAAAAAATGTAAAAATATGCATTTAATTTCCATTTTTGTATGCTGTGGGTCACAGAAGACAAACTATACATACTGTTGACCCTGAATGTAAGGGTTGAATGAAGTTTCACATAATACAATATACACCATATAAATAAAATAAACTTCACATGATATAATATACACCATTTAAGCAATATTATACACAAAACACGCACTAAGTCAAACATAAATAGATGGAGCAAATATAAAATGAACACAATAAACACCAGTGATGACATGACATGAGCTTGACATCCTGCATTTTATTGCACAATTATATTTTTCTGTGTTTTTATAGTTTATATTTTGTGTTTTTATAGTTTATCTTATTGTTATTTTATTTTTATCTTGTGTCTTAAGCTTGTACAGCACTTTGGTCCACTAAGGTTTTATTATTCGACGAAGACGAAGACGAGGTTGTATTAAATGTGCTACACAGTCGCCCAAGTTGGAATAATTTTGTTTTCAGACACATTCCTCTTTTTATTTTCTATTCATACACATCAGTAATCACCTTTGACCAGGTGCAATGAGATTGATCAATACAATTTTGTGAATATATTTATCTATCAAGAATAAATCACATTGTCACAATCATTTCATGAGAAGAAGTAAAAAATATTATTATAATCATTCCAACTTTATGGGCGACTGTGTAAATAAACTTTGATTTGACTAGACTTAATCATTTTAAAATTGGTGAACCCTTTATTGATCAAATAAATGGGTGGGATTCTCTGTTCTTGGCAAGTTCAGTGAATTAAATATAAAAAAATCACACTGATGCAAAAACCACACATTTTAAAAGCTATACCAAAACAACAATAGTTAAGCATGAATAGATGAAACAAATATAAAATTAACACATTAAACAAATAATTATGCAATATTACACACATGCCAGTCTGTACGGGTGGGTCAGCTGATCTGATGATGAGGAGTGGGGTTTGTTCCACAGCGAAGAGCGAACCGCATCTGTAGACGCTGTTGTGATTTTACATTCATGTGATAAACACCTGCAAACTCTCTGCCACCACATGATTATACCAGTGGAGGAAGGATCCAGGTCAATAAACAGCACACTCACGCACTGGGTGGAAACATTTATCCTCAAAAATGTCAAAGTTTTCAGGAACTAAGAAAAACAAAGCAGCTCAGTCTGAGCCCAACAACCACACGTTTTTCAGTTTCTTTTATTAGATTTTAGACAGTTTCAGACACTAGAGACCGTTGGTAAAGTTTTTCCTTAAACCACTGATGCGATCATAATAACCAGGTTATTAAGGTTAGATAAGAACATCTTTAGTAAAATTGAAATCACAAAGCTTTCATGTGATAGTGTGTTGCTTTTATATGTGCAAAAGTAATACAGATTCTTCAGATTTCAACATGTTTCTCTTATAATGAACAACTGGAGTAAAATCTAATGTAAAGCTGCTTAAATTAAGCCCATTCAATGTGTGAAATCATTTTATTTTTGGCATAATGCAAATAAAAACCCTATATTATCATATTTGAATGATTTAAAAAGTACAAGTATTTTCCTATAATACTTTGAAATATATATGGATAAGGATTTGAGAGAGGTTTTCTTTGCAATAACAAGTTTATCCATCTCCGCGACCCTCAGAAACTGTCTTATCTATGTGAGGATAGAAGTCAATGAGCAGTAATAGCTGCAAAATATGTTGAATAAGAGAAACAAGCTCTGCAGTCCATGATTCTGTGTTATTGCATCTGTAAAAAGTGCTTTTTCCATTGTATTATATTTGATATACTTAACCCTGTCAATATTGATCATTTTCTCTACTGTTCAAAAAGCCTTATCTAAGACCTTGTTTTATTTGATTGTAAACATTTTTAACTTCACTGTGTCTTAAATGTAACAGTATTTATTCATTGTTTTATTTCATTTTATATATTTTTACTAATATTTTCTTTTAATTCATTCATTTTATTTTATTTTATTTTACCTAATATTGTTTTGTGTGTTGTAGTGTTGCTGTTAATGTTTCATTGTAAATGAGGATTCCTCCTCAATGGTCTTTCGAGGTAAAATAAAGGTTAATATGTTTCTGTATTTCTGGGGGGGGGGGGTTTAAGCTTACATATGCCCCTGAATCACCTGTAATTTGATATCACGTCCTCACAATAGTCTGATTCTCAAATATTCAAATCACATGCGCAGAATTTGAGGTTTCTTAATTGATTTATTATCAGCTAAAAGCTAAAAGAGATATATTTGACTTTGTAGAAAGATGGAAGCAGCTTTTAAGTCAGAGGTCAAAGGTCAGCATCATCTAGGGCTGCCAGGGTGCCTTGCTCAAGTTCAGACGCGGCTCACGAGCTTGAACATTGAGACATACATCAACATGATTACACCAGAGGCTGACATGAGGTGCTGATCATGTGACCTGCATTTGACTGCTGGTCAGCAAGTCAGACAGTCATGCAAAGACTGTGGAGAGACTGTGGTGCTCTGGCAGACAATCCTTAGATAACACTCCACTTTATTCACTCACCTTATGATGCATTTCCAAGACAAATGAGGTTCTACGGTTGGGTTGATGTAGTTGTTGTAAGGCTGAGATTAGATTTTTGATGTGCGATTGTTCAACTGAAGAGAAGAGAAGAGAAGAGAGTGACCTGGTTCGTGCTGCAAGAGTGAGGCGGCAGATCTCATTTACATGCTTATCACAGCCGCGGAGGTATAGATTGCCTGTCAGAGGTGTGTGTTTGCGTGTGTGTGTGTGTGTGTGTGTGTGTGTGTGTGTGTTTGTGCATGTGAAAGAAAGCGAAAAAGAGAGGGAGAGAGATGCTGGTGAACACAAAAACAGGGCCACAGGTCTGTGAACACCTTATCTGGTGGCGTCATGATGTCTCTCTAGTTGCAGCACTCAGGTTACCCCCCCCCCCCCCCCCCCGCCACCCTCCATCACCACACACACACACACACACACACACAGGACAGAAAACTGTGTTGATCACAGTGACTTCATCACAGGTGCTATCATCACGTGTTTAAGTTGCTGTGTGTTGTTTATTACTGATAAGTGACTGGCCTTTGAGTCTGAAATGTTCGACATAAATTAAGAACAGCATCAAAAAAAACATGTGAATTAAAATAAACAGACCTGATTAATTATATCATTAAGTTCAAATATTTTATTTAGGAGAAATAAAAACACTTAGGATGAAAAAAATCCTTACTGAGGTTATCATAATTCATGCATAAAAGGGTTATTTTTGGGTTATACATTTGATACCAACATGAAATCTTGGTTGATGAGCAGCTCTGTGAGACTTCATTTACCCACAACACTGCTTTAAGCAGTTCGTCATCTTACACTTTAGCATGTTAGCGAACCAATGTATAACTTAACAGAAGTAAATATTGTTAGTTCTGCTGGCGTTTGGTCATAAATCAAAGTACTGGTCAAATTGAAATTGATAAGGTGATGGTGTTATATAAGCAGATAGGAGATCATCACATGGGGGGAATTTTAGGCAAATCATCCAATAGTTCTTCCTCAATATCAAATCTGATCCTTGTAGTCATTAGGATTCATTCTGATATTGCATGATCTAAACTTGGAGTAGGTCATTAAACTCAATAAACAGCATTGTCATAATACCAATAAGTGGTGAAAATAATGCTTTTCAACTGCTTTATTGATGCTGAGCTGAAGAATAAGAGAAGATGAAGATGCAAAAAAAAAAGGTAAAAGAATGAGATGAAGAATATTATAAAGAATGATAGGGAACAGTGTGTCATACAATGTAATTAATGGCATTCATAATAAAAACTGCCACAGTTAAACAAAAGCATCCTCACAGCCTCGACTTATATTAACATTCATTATCTAGTCTGCACAAACTGTTTCCGGATGCCATGCAAATCCTGTTTGTCTGTGTGTCTGTCAGCTGGCAGAGGATGTTGCCCAGGCATGTACCTGAGAGAGGAACCACCCCCTCTCTACACCCCCAGATCTGCTGTTGTAGGAGGTGGACGGGGTGGTGGTGAGTGGAGGATTGGGGGGATCTCCTTGAAACAAGCTGCCATTTCCAGCCGATTAAACATCCTCCGACCCCTGTCTCATGCTCTGCAGCTGAGGGGTGTGCCCTGGGGACAATGATCTGAGTGTCAGGGGTCGAGACAGAGGGGGGTTTCTGAAGTCATTTGGGATGCTAATGTTATGCAGGGTTTTCAGACTATAGGGTGTAAAAGCTTGAACAATTAGGCTGCTGTTGTGACTCCAATTTCGGTGCAAGTTTAATAAAAAAAAATAAGAAAAACACAATAATATTCCTGGGATGCTCCTGAAAATCAAACAAGGAGGAGATTAGAAAATAAAACAGAATAAATAAAAGACAACTAAACTCAAGTACAGATATATTGCAATCATGTTTACAACTTTACAATGCTTCTTTTTTAAAATACACCTATAAACTATTCATTAAATGGACAAGTAGCTACACATGTTCCAGATGTGTTTAATGTCTGACAGCATATTTGGATTAAACAATTTGCCATAAATGGATTCCAGCGTCAACAAAACAGCCACTAATCCCGGATTATCATTTCCAATGTGTGGGTTATGGAAATCTATCCCAAAAGCCATCTAATGGATTCCTACTGAAGTTTGCATTTCAAATAAGCTTTTATTGTTAGCTCAGACTGAAGCTTATAAATACACACAGACCTGTTCAGGCTTCTTTCTTTTTTTTGAGGGTGGAAATAGATCGTCATTGATAGCGGTTTTAAATCAGACATGATGTCATTCAGGGGAAAAAAGTTTGTTTACACATCTCTGTATAAAATCACACATAATAGCAAAGAAAAATAGGATCTTAATTGAATTGAATGCCTAAGCAATCGGTGAAGAAAATAATCCCATTTCACTAAATCAAATTTGCCACGTTGAGCACTGAATATACAAATGCTCACAATAATGCTACAATAATTCAGCATATTTTTTATCAAACCTATGATGTACACCTCAGTGATGTCTGAGCAGTCTGTTTAACAAATACTGCTTACTGCTGACATTAACCTCATTTGCAAAATATGCAAATTGCAGCATATAATCATCTATTTTAAGTTTAAGTCACAATGGGCACCTTTCATGCTCACCAATGTGGTGTGAAAAACTACTTCAGATGATTCTTCAGGGTCTCCACATCACTCCACATTACTCACAATTCATTAATAAAGTATTTCAACAGTGAGAAAAACACAATATGATTAAGCTGTAATACAAGTAAACTGACTTCCAAAAATGATAACACTGTTTTATAAATCCTTTTTTTCCTTTTCCATACTTTTCCATACTTCAGGCACACCCCCATCTGGACTGGTCCCCACCTCCATCCATAACCAGACAGCTGAACAGGTCAGCCACTTCAAATAGCTCGGACTCACCATACACAATGAACTGTCATTTGATCAACACATCACCAACATTCTCAAAAGGTCCCATATATACAGTCTATGGTCCCAACAGAGACTCCATGTTATTCGAAAACTCTGTGCCCTCTCTGTTGCCCCCCACCTTCTGTCACTACTTTACACCAGCTTCATCCAACCCATCCTCCTGTACTGTTCACCCTGTTTCTACAACATGCTGTCCATCACCAACAGAAACAAACTGACAAAAATAACTCATACCGCATCCAACCTCACCGAGCTCAACCACAGAGCAGTCACACGCCTCGCACAAGCAATTACTAACGACCCGGATCACCCTCTCTACCCTCACTTCACACTGCTGCCGTCTGGTCACAGATACAGGACTCTGAGATGGAGATGGGCACGCTTCAGCAAGAGCACTCAATAACCTCCCCCAATAACCCCATATGGACCCAACCTCCTCAGTGTGATATATATATATGTGTCGGTTGTTCAATGTCTGGTGGTGTTTGTGCAGTGAGTGTGTACTTATATGTTCTCAATGTTTGGTGGTGTTTGTATAGCTGTTGTGTGTATGTATATTGTTCGTGTCCGTAAGGTCTATGACAGATTGTGAAAACGAATTTCCCTTTGGGACAATAAAGGCTATCTATCCTATTCTTTTTTAATGATTTTTTTAATTCATGTAAGCACAGACACAATAAAAATATCCTTTCAACATAGTTATCATTGAATTAAATTACATTTGTTCTGCTTAAATTGCTCAACCACTAAACCATAAATCATACTCGGTTTTCATCACTGATATTAAACACCCAATTACATACACACACCCTTAAACCCTCAAATACAGAGAATCACAATTACTGACATATGCACACAGTATAAGAATACCTATAGTGATTCAATGTCTTCACTATAAACGTGGAATAATAGAAATGACCGGGTATACTTTTACAATAAATGATTATATTTTTTAGTAGTACCAATTTGTTAATGTATTAATCAAATAAAAATATTATACACACACACACACACACACACACACACACACACACACACATTCATGTTGTTAGGCCTACTTCTTCCATGACAGTCTGTCTTTTTCTAATCAAGTTACTCACCACTTTTTGTAATACCCTTTATGTTGGCGTTAACCAGAATTCCTTTACACACTTACAGTTGGTCAAAAATGCAGCAGCTCGACTAGTACCATATTGTTAATGTATTGTATGTCACCACGTTAGTTTCAGACCACATGGAGATGCATCGCAGTCACTCAAGCTATAGATCCACACTTTTGGTTGCACAACACTGCTGCTGTTATTGTTTGAGACGTTATAAAAATGATTTCTGTACTTTTACCCTGAAGATTGAATATGTCAGATTGTGCAGCTGAACATTTACAATTTACAGCTCTTTTTTGTCTTCTTATTAAAGTTGAACACTGCTGAAAAAAACTAAATATGAAATGATACACCTGCAGACATTTAGCCCTCTCATCCAATCCAAGACGTTTCTACATGTGACTAATCCGGGACTCCTGGGCATTTTTAAAAACCTTACACAAGGGTTGTTTACACCAAATTACACCATGACAAATGAAAAACTAATCATGTTTAAAATCATGATAAAAATTTTAAAAAACAACCTCCTCCCCAAAGCTGAGCAGTGTCAGATAACCCCACAAAGACTTGCTCACACCAACAGGAAGCACTGGGCTTGTGCTTCAGTGTAAAAAAAAAAAAAAAGAATGTGATGTTTTAATTTGCTTAAATGACATGCAAAAAAAACCTAAATCACAACTGTTAAGGTGATTATAGGTACTTATTGTTCTGACACCTTCACTGTGAATGTGTTACAAACTATGTGTTACACTCAAAGGCTGACTCAGCTCAGCTTCACATCATACTGGTCACATTGTGTTGGTTAAGTTAACCACTGCTGCAGATGTGTCAAACTGAGGAGGAAATTGGGGGAAAGCTAGTTGTAGTTGTTGTGTGGGCAGAGGGAAAGGGGCGTGTGTGTGTGTGTGTGTGTGTGTGTGTGTGTGTGTGTGTGTGTGTAGGTGGGTGGTGAATGTTTTGTTAATTCCTGTGTGAGATTGTCACATGTTGAGGAAATGTCTTGTGTCCTGAGATGAGAGATAGAGAGAGATAACAAGGCAGAGAGAGGGGAAGAAAAATACAGGATATGAAGGGGCCATTGACTGTTAAATTGTTAAAGTCACGGAAGGAACAATCAATATTGAAGTATTGAGATGACAAAAAGAGACAGATATGTAAATATAGACATGCAGCTGGGAGATCATTTTTGGTTTATTAAAACAATGCAGCAGGAATAAAAAATAGTCACATCTTAATAAACACACACACACGGAAGGAAAAAGAAAGAAAGAGGGGTGAAAATATGTCAGTGTGTATGTGGGGTGGGGTGGGGGGAGGTGTGTGTGGGGGGGGGCACGTCGAGGAGCATGTCAGCACTTGTTATGGAGGAGGAAAGGAGCATAAACGGAAGTCAAGTTAATCACATAATGCTGTGACTCGGCTTTCTAAATAAAAGCACGTTAGCTAGCGTTTAAGGAAATGACCTTAATGGAGTGAAGAAAGAGGCTCTAATGGTGACTAAAGTCGGTTTTCTTCACAATGCAAATCCATGCACTCAAAACACTTACAAATAGTTTTCATCTGGTATTATGTTATTTAAAATCAAATAATGTGAACACAGACACATTTTCACATCATTGATTTGCTCATATTTCACGCTGATTCATGCAAATGTACTGTTATTGAATCGAAAGATAAGATATAAGATAAGATATTCCTTTATTAGTCCCATGATGGGTTTACATTGTTGAGGCAGCAAAGTGGACCTCTTCCTCCCGAGGCCTCTGGCTCACGGTCCTGCTCCAAAATGACACACCCAGAATGAATATAGTACATCTCTGTAACTACAAGGTCTATATGAATAATATTGGTATCATAATAAAGGTAACACTTGTTAGATATCTGTAGAGGTGAAAGCATCAGCATATGTTACTGGGTCAGACTAAATGAAGATTGAACACAGCATAAATTAAACATTTAATTTTCGCCTGACAAAAATATACACTTTTAAAGTGAATAACACCTGAATTATGCTGCTGTAGCCAAAAAAACTCTTGATATCTTGTCTATTCTTAAAAGTGCAGTTTGTCAAATCTTGTCAACTTCTATATCCGCCCCTGAGCTACATAAGTATAGATATGTATATAAATATTAACATTTTTGTACATTTTGCACTACTTTAGGAAAATGTCGTAAAATGTCAGTATCACTGGAGCTTTATTGTGAAAAATCGTACCGGATGCTCTCTGTATTTGTGCTATAAGAAGGAGGGAGGGACCACTGAGACCGCAAAGCCCGAACAGACAACAACCAGCCCCACTAGTCGCTGCTGCTGCATCACCTGCCTCGATATTATTGTTTTTCATGGATTAATTGCAAACAAAGAAGAGTGAATATATTTATCCGAGACAATCAAAAACCGAGAAGCCTGAAAATGAAATGACACATTTACCCCGAGTGGACTTTCACTGCTCCTCGTCTTCTCCTCCTCCTTCTTCTTCTTGTTGTTGTGATCCCCCATCGGACGCATCGGCTGCTTGTTTTTGGTTTTTACGTGTTTTATCCCTTCTGATGTCCACCTGTTACCGTCATTTTCTGACCAGCAGACACACTCACCACGGAGCGTCACATAAACCCAGTAAGTAGTGCTTTAATCGATTAATGAATGAATGAATTAAAAGTGTAAAACAGCTGGAAGGATTGTGGACAGCGGCAAAGTTGCATCATCTGTCCAGCTGTCAGATATCTTTTTTAATGCCTGTTTATTTCTATTATAGTTAAGTATATTAGAAGTACTCTCCCTTTTCTTTTAGAACAGACCTGAAGTACCACTATTTCCTAAAAGTCATGTTCATAGGGACATGTGTTACACCGTATTTGGTGACCTATTTGGTGATTATGTGCTGTGCAGTATTGGAAGATCCTTAAAGTCAAAGTATGTAAGTGTAAACTGCTACTTTTACTTTAAGTAGGATTTAAATGCAGGATTTCTTAATTCTTTTATTATTTTAACTTGTCATCGAGTATTTATTGTAGTATTGATCATTGTATGTTATGTGTCATCTTCCAACACTGAATATCACAGAATATCTGATGGATCACCCCCCAAACACCAAGTCTGTAACACCAAATCCTGCTTAAAGTACATTTAAAATCTCTATTTAAAGCACTAAAGTAAGAAATAAAGCTTGTAAAACTTATACAACTTTACTTCATTTGGATTTGTACTGGTAATAACGCATTGTTTACATTGTGGTTGTGGTACTTCTACTTAAAGAGGTAATGCTCTCCGCTTTTTGAGCTGTAAACTTAATTTTATAGCAGTGCTGCGATGAAACTCATGAATGGTGGTGTTAATATTGAGATTGACGTCATCTTTACAATATAACAATTATTAATAATAATTTTTAAAAATCCGCATTTTTTGGGCCGGGAAAGGCTCTAATCTGCCAAATGTCTCTTAACAATGCAGGTCACAGAAACTCAAGGGTCACCAAACACTCTGTAACATCTGTCTGTTAGTGAGCCTTTTGTGGTGTTTTTCTTTCTTTTTTTTAACACCTTTGTGACAAGTCCAGGCATGTTTTTTGATCTACAATTAAAAAAAAAAGATGTTGACATGTAACTGTAGGTGTAAATGAAGTTAAAACATATCATTTATTTTTGCACTGTCTGGCACCATCTGTGTCTCCAGACGCGTTTGAGGCAGAATTCAAGAGCATTTCTTCATGCGGTTTTATGATGCTTAATAGTTTCCTTCCTTTTATTATAAGCTGTTAGCACCGCTTAAATGGAGACAGACACTCTCTGCATTTCAGTGTGCGTGTGCACGCGTGCTTCCTCGTGCTCGGGCGGCACGGATTTGTTTACAAACACAGAAGTCTCGTGCTCTCATGAAAAAGTGGGGCCGCTGCTGCCCCCTAGCGGCAGATAACGCCGTATTATGTAGGTTGGTGGGTCAAAGTGGTGCAGAACAGAGGATGCGGGGAAAAAACAACTGTGCTAAAAATAGAACTGAACTGTGGAGTTTTGATCACTTTATTAGGAACACCTGAGCAATTCAGTTCGATACAGAAGCCCTGCCTAAATGATAGATTTCTGAAGCTTGTATCAGTGTCTGCCAGAAAGGTAATAATCCTACTAAGGTTGTAGAGGTGGTGGTGGACTATTATATTGAATGGTGTTCCTAATATTTTGTCCGCTATATACATTATCATACATGAGGGGGTAAAATATTAGGCACATTAAGCGACAAAGCATGTATTTGCCCCTCCAACTCTTTATTTGAGCGTCACTTACAACATGTGTGACAATAATACAATAACAGAAAACACAAGGGGGCGTAGAGGGGGTTCTAGGGGGTGCCCAACAGTAGGGGGAATCATTTATTTTTGGTAAACAGACTGTACTCATATAGCGCTTTTCTAATCTTTTTGACCACTCAAAGTGCTTTTACACTACATATCATATTCACCCATTCATACACCATTTGCACAGCCATCTGGAGCAATTCAGGGTTAAGTGTCTCGCTCAAGGACACATTGACATGTGGACTGGAGGAGCCGGCAATCGAACCACTGATCTTCCGGTGGACGACCCGCTCTACCTCCTAAATACATATAATTTCTGCTGTTTTGCTTTATTGTATGTAATATTAATTAGCTAAATGACATTTATGTTTATTTTTATATTTTACTTTTCATTGTAATTGTGTTTAATCTCTTGTAGGTGAGGTTTTAAGATAAGCCCATAGAGGGTTTCTACCTCACCCGCACTCCGTGAGTTTTATTTTTTATTTACTATTTTTCCTCTGACTTTTATCTTATAAATGTGCAAATAAACCAATAAACCAATCCATAAGTAACACAATGACTATCATGTATGACTGTTTTGGTCAGGGGGTTCGACATATCTAAAGTTCAGGGGTCTTTGACATGAAAATGTTTGAGAAGTGTTGTCATAACAAAATAAAGATAACATACAGGACGTAACTCCACTTTCAGTTTGTTGACACCATCAGCATGGTAGCAGTGCAAAGGGTAAAAGTAATAATCATAAATGCATAGATTAAAAAAATAACTTAACATAAACGGTTGGCAATAAAAGTGATAAAGTTGTAAAATGGACAGTAAAAATGACGGTTTGTTGATCTTTCAGCTGTGACAACATTAAACACACTATACAAACATGGAGGGGATGTCCCATAAAGTCCTTCTAAGAACTAAATGTTTAATATTTTAAGTATATTTCCATTTAAAACATAATTGTTTTGTATTCTCTGTCTATCACTATTTTATCACTAGTCCATCTATTTATATGTGTGTGTGTGTGTGTGTTTTCTGTGTCTTGTTTAGGCCACTACTGAGATGGCCCGAGCCGAGACCATCGACAACGTCGGGGAAACTGGCAGTGGAGGAAACAGCCCTCTTCCTCGCCCCGGCACCTGCCACATGGAGCTGCCGGGCCCCTTTAACACCTGGAGCCAAGTGCACCCTCTTCAGGCCTTCTACCTGTCGTATCAGATGCCTGCGCCCCCTCCCCACCCAGAGGGCCAGGACGAGCCCCCGACTCATCAGCATGTATCTGCGCCGTCCTCAGCGCCGCCCCCTCCTCCTCCTCTTCCTTCTTCGCCGCCCTGCAACCGAGGCACTGTTCAAGGTAGGATCATAATATTCCTTTAACCCTTTATCGGGCAAATAACTATATTTAGTTACTTCCGTTAGCTTGAACACATTCTTTTTTGGTGGACCATAAAAGTTCTGCTTTTAATCCATCCATTTAATTTCAAATGACATAAAACCAACAAAAATGCAAAATGTACATTCTAAAAAACTTTAAAGATATTTTTGAATTACTCATCTTGCCAACCCTTATTTGTCACTGACCCATCGGCCTCTAAAATGCAGTACTGGTCGGGCCCTGCATGTCAGTAATCATTTAGCCTCTTATAGAATGAGCCATGACAGAGGCGGCGCTGATTTATGCTCACTGCTGCACGTCTGCTGACGGGTGGCGGTGGATTCAGGTCCTGATGAAACGGTGGAAAACACCAGATGTGACTCAGCCGCAGCCTCACAGCACCGTTTGCCTTTGTAGACCTCCACCCTAAAGTAAACAAAACAGTTATCAGTTATAGCAAAGTGGAGTATCGGTTTGTGTGTAGTGTTTCCATGACATGAGACTGCTGTTTGGGTGGTGTTGATGGGGGGGGGACAGGTGGACGGGGAAGGGGGGTTGGAGGGGGAAGTACAGTATAAAGAAATAGGAGATGAGAGATGTGTGTTACAGTTGTCAGTGTTGCGTGGTAGCCTTGTAACCAGCGGGCCATCTTTAACTGGTTTAATCATGAAGTTACGCAGAAGTCAGACAGGCGGTGAAACTGCTCAGACTGGTTTTCACACCAGACAAGGGTTCAATGTCTGACTTTGTCTGGTTTTGAGGTCTGAGGGGAGGAGGTTAAACTGGTTATGATGGGCATTAGTCCTGAAAAGATTTTAAAAGGTGCTCTTTTGTTCCTATGATAGATGTTCCTATTGCTTGTTTCTTGACTGTGCAGTCAAAAAAAAGAAGCATGATAGTTTATGCTTCTCTTACCACTGTGAATAATGACAAAAATGTGTTTGTGTTTGTGGGGGGGGGGGGGGGTTGATTTACTGTCTCGGCTCCAGAAGTAAATGTTTTTTTCGGTTGTTTTAAATGTGGTTCTTGTTGTTTAGTCCGAAAAAAAAAAAAGAATAATAAGATTCGAGTGAGTGCAGTGACGGATGTAGTCGAGACAACATAAACTTCGGTATCCTGGAGGGAAATCTGGAAGCGTTAGAAAGGGAAATTTAGGTGGCAGCTGCTTTCAGGAAAGGCAGGTTTACACTTTGGCTCACAGCCACTGTGTTGTGACAGATTTGTAGCAATGTAAACAGATAAGTTGCCCTCCTCCTCCTCTTCTTCCTCCTCCTCCACCTCCGCTCTCAGCTGTGGGTCAGCTGTGCGTCTCGGGGCATGTTCAGGCTTGTCCTCTTGCTGTTCTGGCTGCACAAGAGGAACAATCTGCAGCATTTCCTGCTTGCTTCTCTGAGCCGCTCAGCCAGTCAGCACAAAGTCAGTCATCATGAAGTTTGCCAAAAGCCATAAATGCGACCATTTAGTCACCTTGCAGATCTCTGTAAGCCATTTACTAAGTCAAATATTCAAGATTATGAGCCAGAAAGTCAGATTCAGATACATTCTTTCAGATTGTATGCTTACTAGTGAGTTAATTAGGGAGTCAGTTAGTTATTCAGTCAGTAAGATAGTTAATTATTCAGTTACCAGCAACCTAGTTAATCAATTGCTCAGATATTTGCATCTCCTAAGTCAGTTTGCTAGTTAATAATTCAGTCATTAGATTATCATTAGTTTATTTGGAGAATTTAGTGTAAATTTGGGTTGTTTGTGATGCTATTTATTGAGTTTATTTGTCAATTAATGGGCAAGCTGCTTGTAAAGTCAGCTTTTTAGGTTAATTCGTGGGTTATTTCTTTAGTCAATCAGTCAGTTAACTAGTCAGTGTGTCAGTTGGGTTGATAGTAAAGTAACATGTAAATAATAATTAGCTATGCTGATAATCTTTAAGCTTTCCACCTCTACTTTCAGTCTGTTTTGAAACTTGTCTTTTTATATTTGACTGGCCTAATTAGGAGGGAAGGTGATATAGGGGGAAGGGTTACTGTACATCTATTACTTTTACTTGACCTGCAGGTAAAGTGGTCTCAGCAGCACTTAGCATTGATGCGTCTTATCTGCCAGACATGGACCTGCAGGTTGAAATCTGGGGAGACATTTCTGAGCTTTTTAGTATCTTCTGACTCTGCTATGATATTGGACACTTGGCACAAACACTATTGAGCTTCATCCTTTTTCGTGCATCCTCTTTCATACAACTTCACTGCTCCCCAGTTGACGACAGAGCATGTCATAGGCAATTAAATATGGTATTAAGTTATTACACAGAAGTGCTCCCGGCTACTTTATAAACTATTTTTAACAGTTCATGGGTATAACAGCGGACTCAGGGTGTGAAAAAGGAATATGTTTAATTAAAGATGAGTGAAATCCTTCTAACAATGGTTACTAGACAGAGTGTTATTACAGAGTGATGATGTCTTGATGTGTTTGTACGTTTAACCTTTATGTGCTGATATTTGCTCTTAAATTAGTGTCGCACAGCCACTTTCTTCTATAATGTGATGTGTTAATTATTTAATGGATTATTTGTTTTAAATTAAATTAATCTTAAGTATATTTGTAGTAAATCTTCATGTAAGACAATGAAGTCCATCTTGGTAAATAGATGATCGGTTGATAAATATCATCAGGAACAATGATGGAAATGAGTCCAGGACTTTACCACTCCATCCCTATCCCCACGCCCCCCTCAACCCGCCCCCCTACCGAGCAACCAAATCACCCTGCTGTCTCTCCCTCTCTCCTGCTCCTCTGTCAGGGGGTCTCCCTGTTACCTTCTCGGCCTATCAAACAGACAGGTTTATCCCCAGCACCACCCCTTCCTTCCATCCACCCTATCAGAGCTTGACTCCCCGCTCAGTCCTCCAATCGCATGGAGACGTCTCTAGGAGTGCTGCCTCAGAGTTACCTTGGCAACAAGCCAGGGTTTTCCGTTTGTTTGTTTTTCTTTTTCTGCCCGCTCTCTCCTTTCTGCCTCAGTCTCTCTCTCTCTCTCTCTCTCTCTCTCTCTCTCTCTCTCTCTCTCTCTCTCTCTCTCTCTCTCTCTCTCTCTCTCTCTCTCTCTCTCTCCCTCTGTCTGTCTGTCTAGTCACCTGCATCTTTAAGGATCAGTCGTAATCCTCCTAGCAGCAAAGCAGCCGCTGCAGTTGCCAGGGGTGCTCGTTTCTGTGGCAACTCGAGTTGTGGTTGCCGCAGGCGCTCGGATCCGTGCAGGAGACAGGGGTCACTTCATAGAGAAGCTGCGATTGGTCAACATGAAAGACAAGCTGGGCAACCAAAAGAGTGTCGCAGGATGCATCTACTCATATTAAATAGAACTGATATTAACTCCAAAGCTATCTCAATATAAAACGATATAATAAAGGATAAATACAACTTTCAAAAAAAGTTAAATATATTTAATTTAACCCTTAAACAGGCAACATGCACCAGGAGATACATATACATATATACATCTTTTTATACCTGAATAGGGGCAACGTATCCTGTTTGAGGTACAACTCATAAAATCCAAAATATCCAAAATATTTTAAAAATGATTTGGGGAAATGTTTACTTAGGTGCAAATGACTTAACTAGTAACATCAAAGTACATAAAAAGAATAATTTTCACATCTCATTTTCCACTCCTGCCTGTTTTAAGGGTTAAAAATTGCATTTTGACACATATTTTGCCTCCTGCAATATGAAAATTGATATAGATTGATACAGATATATTGCAATTTCACTCAAATTTCGACAGTTATTCAGCTTTAATACAATTAAACATATTAATAATTCTTTCTGAAACAGCTAAGAAATGGCTAAAAATTAAGAGATTGGTCACATGAGTTTTCATAAAAGAATAATATATCTATCAGGGGTTTATTACACTAAACGGAG
Source organism: Scomber japonicus (assembly GCF_027409825.1). Lineage (NCBI taxonomy): Eukaryota > Metazoa > Chordata > Actinopteri > Scombriformes > Scombridae > Scomber > Scomber japonicus. The sequence continues at coordinate 16,956,789 of NC_070583.1, forward strand.
CAGACAGAATAAACATGTATCAGTCCTTTTTTTTTAACAACAAACACTGAACCAGAGTAAACACAGTAAACACATATAGTACCTCTCCATACCAGACTAATTAAGCAGATTAAGAGATTAAAAACCACCAGGTTCCAAGAAGAGGAAAATAAGTCACTGTCACCCCATTGGCTTCTCAAGTAATGTGTTTGTGTTGTGAGTTACGACCCCATCGGGAGTGTTTTGTATGTTTTCAGGGTCAAAGGTCATGACTGTAGTTTAAGTTTACATATAATTTCACAATAAGAAAGTCAGTTGACTGGAGTGTTTATTCCCCCAAGGATGCAAAATTTGAAAGACTTTTTCAACTTTGTTCAAGCAAAAAAACACGTGCACACACATAAAAGCAAAATATTTGAACATGTATATTTTTTAATTTAAATTTTAATCAAAAAGCAATATTTCACACCGTAGTTCCTCATTAAGTTTGGTTGAAAGCGGGGGTGATTTAGGCTTTCTGGGTCGACCGTGTATGTTGTGTGTATGTGTGTGTATTTTTGGGTATCTCCTGCCATGTTTGATCACTAAATAAATCTCTGTTGCTTGGCAGTCTGGCCTGTGAGGGGCAGCCCCCGTGTTACTACATGTGCACACAGATCTCTCCCTGACTTGAACGGTCTGCATTAGTGTGTAAAGCAGCTATTAATGTACGCTGCTTGCTGGGAATCAATT